>NW_028301711.1:51083333-51386363 GCF_037042655.1 Diuraphis noxia
TTGTGTAATATTGTTTGCCATGTGTGCTGTGATGGTTTCACCAGAAGTATTTAAAAAATTTTGTAATGCAACATGTGATGCATTCAATGTATTGCTCATTGTGATTTGATCATACTTTAATTTTGTTAATGTATGTATAACAAAGTTTTGGAATTCTATTATAAAATAAAAAATTAATTTGCAAATATTATTATATACAATATATTATTATGCCACAATTATTTCTACTTAATTTTTTAAAAATTATGTATTAATCGCGTGCATATATAGTCATATAAAACAAATATAGATACCCGTCTACAAAATATATTTTAAGTTTAGTGACCTTGTAGGACAATGATCATCAATTTAATAGCTGATGACGTATTAAAATAATAATATTAATATCAGAAAATAAATAATAAGATTACAAAAATTTTAAAATTAAACTTATATGAAAAAAAGCATTCATTTTTTGAATCTTATTGATCATTTATTTTCTCTGTGACCATATGAATAGTATGAATAATTACAATAAATAAGATATTCATATAAATATATTGTTATTATGATCTGATGAAAATAATAAATATTATTCGCCAATAGCGTATTTAAGGGGGGGGCGAGGTCCAGGAATACTGAACACCCCCCATAGCAAATAAAAAAGAACAGATATGTTCCTGAAGCATAATTAAGTAATAAGTATAGAAATTATACATTTATAGTAATATATTATTCTGACAACGATTTCCATGCAGCAGCTTAATGTTATAATTTTTACAAACTTCCATAATTCATATTAATTACGTATAGGTAAACTGTGGACCGCTGCTTCCCTCTAGAAATATGCTAGTAATGTTGTTTTATTTAAATATGAGCATTGGAGTGTACTTAATACATTATAAGAATATTTAAATTTTTTTATTATTACAATTAAATGTAAATTTATTAAATATAAATAATATACATTTATTTAAATTGTACATACCTGCAGTAGTCATTAGAGGCACATCATTTATTGGTGAAGCAATAGTAGTGAGGTTACTTGAGGAAGACAGTTCACCACTCACCACAGTGGCATTATTTGTTGATACAGAAGTAGAAGTTGGAAAATATTTTTTAGTTTTCTTGCAATCTAAAAAAAAATATTACAAAATTGAATAATAGTTAAATAAATTATAAGAGTATACACAATAATTTGTAAATAAATTAATATACATTTTGAAGTCAATATGGACTGATGTTAAATACAATATAGGTATACTAATTACTATAATAATAAATATGAATAAAGGATCTAATAAAAATAATAGAATATTTTTTACTACATTTTATACCTGAGAAGTGTGAATTAAGAAATAATGATCTTTTTGCAGGCACTAGTTTTGGTGTTATTGCTTCAGTAGGCATTTGCAGAATGTCATCAGTGGTTTGTAGTTGCTCTGGATTCAAGTCACTACAAACTGAAGTTTCAAACTCAATTCTGTCATTTACAGGAGGTGATTTTTCAATATGAACTGAGCTCTCTGTAATTTAAAAAAAAAAAAAAAAGAGTTTCTTACTGTTGTCACATTTCTCAATCTGTGGTTGCTACAATAGATAATAGACAATAATAATATGACACTAAAGAGGTTAAGAAATGATGCATAAGGAACATTTTGTTAATATTAATTATTGAAAATTGAAATAATCATACCATTTAAAACTAAAGGTAGTTCATAAGATGGATCTTTATCTGAGTCATATAAAATACTGTCAGTCTCTGAACTTGAATCAGCTTTTGTAGATAATATATCAATAACCGGTCTACTCCTTGTTGGTAATAAAATATCATGTCTTAAGGAAGGAGGACTATCTATTTTGTTTTTATTATTACTACAACGTTGAATATGTCTATCATTTTGTGTATCCTCGTTAGTAGATAAATCTGATAAATAAACGGCTTTCTTGGATTTTTTACGAGCTTCTTCTAAGTTTTCTAAACATATAATTAATAAATTAATAAATAATAACCATAATTAGTCATGTATTAGATATTATTTAGTAAATCATTTATAATAAGTTATGTTATAACTATGAGTTTTTTTACCGTATGATCTTCCCAAAGTTCTGGATGGAATCCATTTGAAATTTATTTCATCAGGATTTTTTTGTTTCTCGATATATTTCTTTACTTTAGTTTTGACAAGAGGCCATGCGCATAACTTTGTTTCTTTATTGAACCATGCAACTGGTACTGACTCCACACTGTCGTCACCAAAAAAATGGACAACAATCCACATGGTTGTTTTTCTACATATATGATAATAATATATTTTACGATATTTTATAAATAAAAATAAAGTTGTATTTACAAATAAGTAGTATAAATTTATATTTTTCTGAGTAGGTATATGAAACAATAAGAAAAAATTAGTAATATTTACAAAAATGTATTAATTCAAGAAATTTAAGCAGTATGTATTATAGGCATAACGATTGAATTCCCATTATGCGCAATTAACATCATTTTTTTTTTTATGTTATTAATTGTACAGGTTTTTAAGCTTTCTGTTAAATCTTTTACAATATATATGTCAAATTCTGTTGAATCCGTTGGCTTGTCATGAAACAATGTTTTTGTTTCAAAATGTTTTCCAATCAACACTATGTCAGATTTTTGTTTAACTATATTCAAGCATTTAAAAACTTCTCTATCTGTGGTTAGAACATAGCTATCTTTATCAAATTTTGTATTTATTTGAATATTTTTACAGATTAATTTTTTGTACTGACATCCATTTAAATTATTGATTAATGGACCATTATTGTGAGGTAGTAATAATATTGGATGATTTGTTGGATTTTTAGATAAGCTAAGGGAATTATGACAATATATTTCTGAGTATCGGTTTATGACTTGTTCGAGTGGTTTTTCATGTTTTCGTATTTTAGATTTTAATTCTTTCATATAGTTTTCGAAAGGAAATGCGCTGCAGTTATCAAGAGGACCATAAAATTTAAAATCATCACACAAATGTGATAAACCATGAATATTGTGGGAATTATGTTCACGACCATATAATATTTCAAATGTTTTTATAAAATATTCTAAAAGTTCTTCGGCATATGGTAAATAATGTTGAAGATTTGGACTAAGTAGTATTATCATAGAAATATTTAATGACATGAAATGATTATAGCAATTATCGTTAATAATATTTTTTAGTACAATAGGTCCTATGTACAATAAAAATAATCTTAACTCTGTAGCTTTCCATCTGGATACCTCTTGAATTTCTCTGGTTTTTCTAACAAAGTCTGATGGAATATAACACTTGACAGCCAATAGTGCTTCTGTTAATTTGTGTACATCACGACTTGGTAAACGAACATTCAACGGTCCTTTATGTAACCACAGCCCAATCAATTTTTTAACGACTCCGAGACAAACAAGATGCATATAATCAAGGGTAAACATACGAACCAAATCGATCCCTGGCAACTCAACAAGGTTTGAAATAGACTCACCTACATGATGCTCTTCGTGTGTCATATTTTCATATGTTTTGTGTGTTCTTTTAGTAGATTTACTATTAGAATATGGAAAACAAATACGATTTTGATAATATTCACCTTCTGCAATACATCGGTTACAAGAGGAATATCCTGAGTGACCTTTAGTTTTTAATAAAAAAGATTTTGCTGGTGCATCACACACAAAACTATAAATTATCACTTTTTTAATACAGCCATTAATTTCTATACCATTTGTTATAAGATCTTTGGTTTCGGCAACAAAATCTAATAAAAAGTCATTACTGTCTTTTGGTTTAGATTTGCCAAAGTAAATGCCAACTGGAAATACATTTTTGTCCATTCCAACAATATATGCCATAATTGGCCAAAATTGACTATTATTGCTTTTAGTTAATGGTAAACCATCAACCCCAATTGCAATTTTTATTTCTGTTAAACTGCTTGTATCATATCGTCGAATTCCTTCTGCCAATCCAAAATGATAATATGACCCAGGAATAACTGTACGAATAAATCGCTCTGCAGGTTTCAGTGTGGCTAAAAGTGTTCTACTATCATATGGCAAATCTTGGGTATTTATATTATCTTGTTTCTTCATTAACTTCAATAATTTATTTACAGTAGCATTTGGAATATTGCATTCGACTGCCCAAATTCCCAAATTTTTATTAAATGTATTGCAAGATGAATTGTTTATTTCACTTACTGCTGAAAAAGGATTTACATTATGGTCTTCGTTACCTAACAGATCACCAATAGTGGACACAGTTATAGTTTCTTGATCATAAGGTATAGAAGTTGTCATTTGTGGTGAATTAATATAATTATTTGTTCCTTTTGATGTTGATGGCATATTAATAATTTCACCCGATTGATTGTCTTCTGAATTTTCTACCTTACTCACATTTATTTCCTCTGTTGCATGATTATTATTTGCACATATATTGGTTTCATTACTATATAGATTATTAATGAAATCTAGTTCTTGTCGAATATTCCTATTTTTTGACCTTTTACTTTTGAACATTATCTTAACAATTATAATATACCAAAAAAAAAATTAAGTATAGATACTTACATAAACGTTTATATATATAAGTTATACAGCTGGTACACACAGTACAAATCCGAATTGAAACACTAAAAAAATATTTAAAAATCAAATTAATTATTAACAGCTATAACTAATAATACTATATAACATTATATTATACTAAAAAAAGACTGAACAGATTTTAATAATAGTTATATCAATAGATTTTTATTGATATTCGGGAGATGTTTTAAGCTTTTTTGTTAACATCTATACCGTTGCTATACCCAATAAATATTAAATACTCCAAGCATACCCAAGTGACAAGTACCTATACAAAATACTACACTAATATCTACTATTTAAAATAACACACATTTATAATGCACATTATACTACAATACTACCTATATAATACACAATAATACATATTTTTATTTTAAACTACATAATACCAACAACATATGTTGTACAAAATAATATAAATGCATTATTAAAAATAAGAGTTTATTCTGCCACTGCTAAAAAAAACTTAAATTACATGTAATTTTTAATAATGCATTTATATTATTTTGTACATACCTCACCCCTTACAGAGACAATTTTCAGACATAATACAATATTTTATTAAATTAAAACAATCTGTATCTATGACTACTACAACTATTGCCATTCTGCTAGCATCAAGTATCTATATAATATTACTAACATAAAACTTATAAAACAATACATTTATAATTGAAACCATTTACATTTTAAATATTAATTAATGATAGACACAACCTAGTATCAACATTCAAAAAATCTATAATTATTAGATACTTGAACGGACTAATAAAATACTTGCTGTGTCTCCTGAATGTTTCCCAAATTTTATTACATGTTTTAAGTTTTAATTTTGGAAATAACAAAAATATTGGAATTTCAACACAAATGTATAATAATTTTTATTTCAATATAAAATATATTGATAACAATACTTCCTCGTCATTAATTTTACACAAATATCATAAAATTTAATCGGTATTGTTATTTATTTGAAGTCTAAAATATATTAAAATATTAATATTCTGTGTACAGAAAATATAAAACTGATTGCAAATTGGATTTTAAAGAATTAGCTAGTTATTTAGACTTAAAAATAAGTTAAAATACATATAACTGGCTAAAGGACCTATATATATATATAAATAATATAATATATATATAATATAGTAAATTAGTAGGTATTATAATAGTATTCAACTAACCAAGCTAATATTATTTTTTAAACATAATCATTAATCAAATTTGTTTATTAAAAAACCTTGAGTATTCTTAAAAACTGTTAGTTACATAAATTATATTTTAATTAATGATGAATACCTAACCTACCAAAAAATATATTTTAAAAAAATTCTGATTTTTATGTTTCTATCAGACAACAATATGTACTTAGTAAATATTCTAATTTACTACCTACATGGGTTTTTACTGCTTTTAATGATTTAAAATAATTATAAAAGTTATCTAACTCACTCACTTATACATCACATATTCACATAAAAATTGTCATATACCTATAACTATTGTTTTGGTTTTGTAATATTATATACTATACACAAATTTATTTAAAATAGTATTTTTTATAAAATAACAATCTCCATACAGTATAGATAGATGATGCATTTATCATCTGTCTAATAAGCAATTTTATTTAGAAAAATATTTTGAATTTTAACTTATATTTATTTTGTGTATTTTTAGTCCAAAAGTCAAATATGTATAATACAGTGTATTATATAAAAGGGGAGTAGGATTTTGGCCTTTGGGTGCTACTATCTCCACAGGTTTTTGTTGTATGGAAATCTGTCAATGGTAACAATTGAATTAAATAAAATGTGTTCCCAGAAAAGAGATGTATTTTAGGCCCTGTGTACTTGCCATTAATTAGAATAACAATTCATATTATTCTACCTAATTTTGAAGATGTTTTTAAGAAATCAATAATATTAAATTTTGTATTAATATATAGTAGTTATGTACCTAACTTAATAACTGAACATTGTTATTACCTATACATGTAACATGTGATTACAAATTAGGCAAATTAAACTTCGACTTAGGTAACCAAAATTTCACCAAAAATATCATAATTTTAGTAGGTATAATTACAAGATAAGTATAATACAAACTTTTACAATGCTTATAACATAAATAATAAATAACAATAAAAAAAGTAAGTGTACTTACCAAAAATGTATACAACTGCAGACACGTCAACTACCTATATAAAAGGTAACGTAGAAACTATGTACTAATGTAGTACTATCACTATTACCCAAAAACCAACAAAAAATGAATACTATATAATAATATATTAAAAATTACTGTTTGTGGGTAAACACACTGTGTTTAAAACTTGATAATCAGATATATAATAATCAAAACGCAAAAGATACAATTAACCAATAAAGTGTTAACTGTTCAGAATGGCGAATTTACTGCCCAAGTGCGTGAATGTGTAACTGTGACACGGTGTCGGTGTGACTAGTACACATTGGCAATGCGGTGTACGGCGGTGGTAGCGCTGCAGCGGGGGGACCGCGGGACAAACGGCCGTTAGAAGGTTTTCGGGGTTTTCCCCGAAAAAAGCTAATCAACAACAACAAATTTATATATTATTATTTATATCACAAATCATAATTATAATAACTTTGAATTGGTGGCGATGATTGGCTGTCTTTGTCTAACACACGCGCAACATAAGAATTTAGACGTGTTTTTTGTCAAACGTACCGATTTATACAGTAAAGCGATAAGAATTCTGAAAATAGATTTGAATTTGTCATCGAGTCTACTTAAGATCGGCTAGTTCACTTTTCCCAATTTTACGCCCCAACTCTTATAAATTTGGTTTCAATATTTGAAAATATTAGGAATTTTCAAACGCTAATCATTCGCAATTAAAATCAGAAACCTTAAAATGTGGACTGACCAATATAATATAATATATTATAATATTATATTATACAATTGGCTAACTTATTGCCTAATGGTTACTATTGGCTACTTACGAAAATAATACTAAATATATTGACTCATAAAGAAGACAAAATACCTACCTACAAGGCTACAAATTATATAACATTTTATACTATAGGTATACTAAACTACTAAAGTTAAAAAACACAAAGTAAAATGGAATGTTTTAAAATCAATCAATGTAAGGAAATTACAATAGGTATTAGGTACATAAAAATTAGGTCGCATATACAAGTATACAACTATATAAAATACAATTGCCTATATATAGGATTAGATAGATTATAATCTATATCAAAATAATAAAATATGTATGTGATATGTACCGAATGTACCGTAATTCCAAAATATGTGCACCAACACAAAATTGTTTTGAGATAAATAAGGTTTAAGTCTTAACTCTATTCATATCCGTCATTACGCACCTTCTTGAAAAAAAATAATAACAGCTTTGCAGTTTTGCATCTATGACTGAATACGCTTGCGCTAGTATATTTATTTTATTTGCGCAAAATGTAAATAATATACGGACAATATTATATTAAGCGATATTTAGCTTAGAAATACCTACACCCATACGGCATACACGATTATGATACAAACAAAATTCAGACATTTTAACATAGCATGAATTATTATAATTTATATTATTATATATATTATATTATATTATTATTTTATTATAATAATATAATATTTTTATTTTTCGGAGTGAGTGTTTAGTTCTATTAGTCTGTCCTGGAAATGTGTTAAATTTAATTATGACATTCAATATATTTTATTATATAATAATATTATAATAATCCAACTGCAGGCAACTTATATACGGTCTACGAGAGAGTAACTATACGACCACGTGCATAATAACATACCTAATATAATATATTATATTTTATTCAGTTTCCTCTACCCCCTTTTTTTTATTTATGTATTTGTTGGCCGGGACCGTTTCTTCACCTTAACGTTTTGGTTTAGGCCCTTCTAAAACGTACTCCTTTTCGTATTAGTAGATGGTATGTAGCTCATTGTTTATTAATGTAAATCAATCATCGATAGCCCGATAGGTATAAATATAAATAAAGAATAAAATATATATCAAATATTAAAACCAATATAATAATAGGCGGCCTATTGACCGGCCAATTCACTATTCACTCTAATATAGTAATATTTATAATAATATATATTTGAGCTAAAAACACTAAATTGGAACAGCTGAACGTAAATTTTGATATATGTATTAATAAAATATATATAATTATATTATGTATATCCACTACAATAACATTTTATTTTTATAACATAAAATAAATAATAATATATATTATATTGATTATTGATATGTTTGAATTATAAAATTAAAAACTTTTTGTAAACATATATAATATTGTGGTTTGAACTTTTTTTTGATATCTTACAATGAATGTATAAAATATTAACAAATAACAACTATATAATATGATGCGAAATCCACAAATTACAATAAATATCAATGACTAATGGATATCCGAAAAATCCACTGTGGCTTATCAATTTATCATCTACCTCTTGCCAGTTACTTTCTATGAATACCTACACATAATAGATATGGATGATATTATCATCTACTTATATAATGTCACAAATTTACATAAAATTGATATATTGGAGATGTCTATATATATATATATAATATAAATATAATTATATATTATATCCAACGGATGAGTTGTGTTAGTGGGTATTATTATTATATGATATGGTAATATAATATTAGCTAGTACATATTATATATTATAGACTTAGATTAGTATAATATTACGTCATATATAGCTAGGGTGTCTCAAAAAGAACGCCGGATTTATATCTGCTATACATTAAATTCATTTTTCTTAAAAAAATATTACAAATATATCATTCTCTTCGGGATAAATTGAGGTTTAACAGTGAAAAACATCGGGCATATGAACCCCCTACTAGCCCTACAGGTGATTATTCTTTCCATAAAATTTACCATCACTCGATCACACATTGCCCCCCATCAAGTTCATTGAGGACACGACTAATTTCTTGCTTAAGTTCCAAGACGTTTCGGACTTTGTTCTGGTAAACTCGTGACTATTAGTGTATCCCCATAACTCATAAAAAAAAATCACACGGAGTCAAGTCGCAAGATGGCGGCCTTTTCAAATCTGGCGTTCTTTTTGAGACACCCTTTATATATATTATATAAATATTAAATATATAGTATAATATATAGTATTTGTGATCCCACAAATAGATTGTACATCATTATATTATACCATTTACGAGAAATAAATGATAGAGTCTAAACTAACACTTTAAACTAACTATAATAACATTATCCTGAGCTGAAAAAAGTAATAATAATAATACGTTAAACTTCAAATCTAATAATCTTAATTTTTTGTTTATAACATTAAATTTCTAATATTACATTAAGATTAGGTAGTCAACTTAATATAACGTTATTTTAAAATATTCTTTAAATGTTTTTCATAAATTTAAACATAATATTGTAAATATAACCAATTTTAAACATAAAAAGAATATTTTCAAAAAAATATTATATTAAGTTGATTACATAATCGTATTATAATATTATTGTGGAATTATAAATATAATATTATTAAAAAAACATTGAGAGCACATTTTTTTTTATAACATTACATTTTTATTTCTACAATAATATTATAATAACATTAGGTAATCAAATTAATATAACGTTATTTTGAAAATATTCTTTAAATGTTTTTTTATAATTATAGTTATAATATTGTAAATATAACCAATTCAAAACATACAAAGAATATTTTCAAAATAATATTATTTGAAGTTGATTACCTAATCTTATTATAATATTATTCTGGGATTAGAAATTTAATATTATAAAAAAAACATTAAGAGCATATTTAAGAAATATTTAAATTTAAATGTTACTTTTATAAGATCAGAATAATGTTTTAATAATGTTAAAAATATAATATTTATTATTTAATCATGTTTTAAAGTTATTATAATATTGATGTTAAAGAATTGCTGTCTGGGATTATTCAATTATTGTATATTTGTATGACTGCAATTCGTACGTACCTCTCATAAACCCGGGCCGCAACTCGTAGGTACGTAGGGATTGGGTCGAAACTCACCGACACCGATAAAATCAATGAAATCGAGATACAGGAAAGTATAAGCATTTTTCATTTTACACGGACCTTAATTTTATTTGAACATTTTCGGGACTTAATTTATAAAAATTTTATTTTTCAAAGATCAATGTGTAAATATGTAATAGGTCTCAAAATATTAAATAATATATTTCAACGTAATTCGTCAAGAAAAGAACAATATTTTTTAAACATAGTAATTTTATAGCTTATGGAAAACTTGTGGAAAACTTAGTGTTGTATTCTTAATCCTTAGTTAGAAACGAAAAAAATTTTATGATTTTTCAACTTCAAAATTATTTGCAAATTTTCGCGTTTTCGACAGATTTCGTAAAATTTTGAACTGTAAACGCTTATTAAAAAAAATGGTGACTTACGATTTTTAATTTTTTTTAGCAACGATAAGAACAACTCAAAAGGAACCTTGCATTAAATTTTTAAGTTTTTTTGGTCATCCAACATTTTTTTACCGGCACTTCAAAAAAAAATTCTCAAAAAAATTGAAAATTTCAGTTGTGTATATTTAACTCAAAAAAAGTCAAAAATTTTTGAAAATTAAACTGTATATAGATAACACTAACATAAATATTTGGTAAAAATTTCAAGTATTTACAGTGATTAGTTTTTGAATAACAACCATATAAAAAAACCGATTTGGTCGAAAACTGATTTTGCGTAAAAATTCCCTTTTTTTTGTTGTTTTTCTCGATTTTTTTGAAAACTGTTGGAAAGTGTTTACTTTTTACCTCTATAATGCACCAAGGATTTTCACTTTTACATCGGAAACCACCCCCAAAGTTTGAAATCGAAGCATTATTTCGACTAGTTATGCTGTGCACAGACACAAAAAAAACACATCATTGTAAAATCAATACATTCATCACTTCGTTCAGAATCTAAAATTATAATAAACTGATACTATAATATATATAAGTATATATATAACTGACTTAATAATATATAATTAAAATTTCTGGATGCTGCTGATAGACTGTAGTACGGCCGTATACATACCGATATGTGTATATAAATGTAATCAATAATTTATCCACTATCGTAGTATTCATTGTCTTAATTAAAATTAAAATATTTATACAATAGTACTATTTAGCACAAATTTTTATAAAAAAAAACTTAGAACGGGCAATTTTGTACAACATACAACTTTTTTTAATTTAATTTACACCTCTTGATTTTTCAAAGATCAATGTGTAAATATGTAATAGGTCTCAAAATATTAAATAATATATTTCAACGTAATTCGTCAAGAAAAGAATAATATTTTTTAAACAGTAATTTTATCAAAAAAATCTAATCGTCTAGAGGCGATTTTCCAATTTTTCAAATTAAAAAATTTTCAGCATATTAACTATTTTTAATTTTTAATTAGCTTCTAAAAATGTTAGTGCGAGTGAATTTTTATAATTATATCTACCTATATTAAGCTGTAAATATTGTTAATTATCAACATACATATAACGGCATTGTTAGTAAATTAATTAAAAAGTAAAAGTAATATTAAACAACACAAACAATTTGAAAGAACGACACAGATTAATCATGCTATATATACAGGGTCTCCCATGAGTATTTAACCATTGCGATATCTCTTGAGATAATTAACATATCATAAATCTGATTTTTTTATTGGACTCATATACACAAGGACTACATAATTTTTTCATTAAATAAAGATACCGATTTTATAGAATTTATTTATCTGAAAATTTTGACCTTTTATTGAACATTTTATTATCATTAATTTCACGATTTTTAATAAATTTTTAATCTAAACCTTACGATTTACAGATTACTGACTCGATATTTATGAGGCAGTCAGTAAATTTGCTTAAGTTAACAGAAAACAGGAACATATAGAGTACGAGCATATATATCATTGGTATAGCCAGACAGTCGAGTTTGAAACACAGTCAGGACTGTAACACGATCAAGTCTGAACTATATAATTAAATTGATTAACTCGTACTCTGCTACTCCTGTGATCTTCAATAAACTACCCTCAACAATAGCGTTACTCGGGTGAATGTGTAGTAAAGAATATAATTATTAGTCAATCATTAAATAAATACTGTCTTAGTTACTATATTGTGTCCAATTGTGATTGTCTATGAACGCAGGTCATAAGTTCCTAGGACCTGTAAAATATAACTTAGGGAACTGTATTTTTATCTGTCCAACAACCCGGTTCTCAAGACCGGAATAGCTAACCGATTACTTCTTCACTGGATAGGATTTGGTATAAATATCAACAGCCACTTATTTTAAATAAACGAAGTAGATGTGTTACGACGGCAAAAAACTGGTTTTTATTCAGGCAGCAAGTCCCATTCTAAGGCTAATGGGTATATTCTCCCGCGACCCTCTTTATTTATTATAATATACAAAATAGATTTATTCGATATTTACAGGTGGCCGTGTCGTGCACTGAAAAAATATCAGGAATGGAGTGGGGACGGACTCAAACATACAACCACCGCAATTCCAGTCTTCTGGCGATAAGGATCTTCAAGAATGTTTGTGGGGGTTGTGACCAACCTGTAACCATAACCGGTGTAGTCTTTTCTGCGAAGCAGTGATTCAGCAGACAGCCACGTCGAAACGACCATATTCGCGAACTCATCACATTAAAAATTTAATATTAAATAGTAATACATATTTATGAAATAATATACTAGTTGTTATATTTATACTGACCATCAGATCGTATATACTGCAGATAAAGTAAGTAAATGCGAATTATATCTTATTAATATAAAGTATTCTTTTAAGTTATAAGGGTGCTACGTGGGTGTAGTTATTAAGGCAAAACATTATTGCAAAATGCAACCGCGTCGCTGCCTACAGAGACTAATCTATTAAAATAATTGATAATTAGTAAGAGTGAATCTATTCACAATGATATTGAGTAATGCCCCTATTTGCGCTCCGATTTAAAGCGCGAACTGTCTACGGCACCGCTGTAGCCGAACAAGAATTAAAAACTCGATTTTTCGCTGAAAACATGCTTTACATGATAAAATCTCATGCTCCGTAGTGGACAGATTTTATTATTTTTCTTTATATGATAATTATTTTTTTAGATTATGCATAAATATTGTATTTAACAGGGAAATTATAAATAATGATAAGCAATATCTTAATATTATGAAAATATTAAAACCAAGGGAGAAATGTTACCTTTCTAAGATAAACATATTCAGAACTGGGTATTTAATTAAGATTTGAAGAAATATTAGAGAAAAATGCTGTGCTGGTTGTCGTGAATATATTTTACCTTTTTATATGACGAGCTCAGTTGACAGGATGAGCATGCACCATAGGCGTGCGAGATGTGCTCTTGCTGCCCTTGTGCGGTTTGAATAAATTTGAATGGGCTGAAGTTTATAATAATAACATATAACATAATATAATAATACTTGTATAACCGAATTAAAATAATAAAGAATAGTGTATTATTGATATTTGATGTATTTTTAATTTTGATATGGTTCTATCTATGATTAACCAATGATTATCGTTTAAAATATTTTTATTTGAGGATCAAAGTTTAAATTTTAATTTTGAGCTTAAAAATTATAACTAAATACCCAAGTATGGGATGGTAAAAATATTAGATGCCCCTGACTTGAAACTCTGCGCACGCCCATGGCATGCACATAACAGAGATGTATAAAAAATAGAGCATATAACTCGATATCCTCAGTAAAATAATTTTTGTTTCCTTGATGAAAATTATTTGAAAAAAAAACTTTCAGTTGCAATGTCATATATTATTAATTTGTACATTTTTATGATTACAGGCCATGGCTAAAAAAGCGAAACCCGTGAACAAAACTTACACCGCATTTGATAGCTTCGATCCTAGTTTAATACCCGAAAAAATAACTGATATGAAACAATCAACTGCCGGTAGTCTCTATTTTCGTGTAAAATGGAAGAAGAAAAGAAATCCAACGTATTTATTGGCAGAGGTTGCAAAAAAAATGTTTCCAACACTTGTCTGTGAGTTTTATCAAAAGCACTTGGTTTTTGTTGAAGCAGTCGATAAACATCAAACATGAAAAGGTAAATATAATTTAATTAAAAACATCAAAATAAAAACCTACCATTAGCGAATTATATAGGTACTGCTTAAATAAAATCATTTTTAAATAATAACTTAAAAACTATAGAAATCATACTATACTAATATAAAATAATTAAGTATATTAGTTAATTGACTAAATAAATGAATCCTATATTTAATATGTGGAATCATGTCGATTATTATAATTTTTGTAATGTATTAACTATTCAATAATTTGAAAATTATATAAATTTAAAAAGATTATATTTTTTTAATACAATCAAAAAGTCAACAGATTGTTTGATAATGAGAATAACATATATTGGAACTTTTTCTATTAAAATATTATACTATTGGTTCCCAAAAGTTAAAATTCTTGTTATACCTACCTAAAATCTAAATATTCTGACACAGTTCACATAATATATTAACGTAACAACTGATATTTCTCTTACCTGCAATAATAATAATTTGTTTATTATATTATTATTATAAAACCATACAAATGCTGGTGATCAAATTAAGGGGTTGTTTTCAATCAACAGGAATTATTGATATAAGTATATCACAAGTCACAGTATTTGAAGTATATCCATAAGTATTAGGTAACTGAATAACATAATATTATGTAAAATAAATTTACATGTACATATAAATTTTGATGTTTTGGAAAAATGACTGAGCAAATAAAAATATAGCATAAATCATAGCGAATAGAACTTATTAACCACTTGGTCAACCGTTAGAAATCTCAAAACATGCTAAGAAACAGTACTACTACAAACTACCTACCTACCTACCGTTTTTTTTTAAAATGAAACTAACATAAAATTAATATAAACTATTTTCAGATAATGAATGAACTTTGCGATTGAGTCATCCGTACCTATGGATACATCAAGATACCATCAATGGATACCTATCAATACATTAAGAAGAATTTCAGAAGTATAACAAATTTTAATTTTAATATGAACTTATGTTATTTATTTATTTTTTGTAAAATACTTAAATAGTGAAATAAATATGCACATTTCAATTTAAGTATTTATAAATGTTATAGTACAGAAAAATAATAGATTTAAATAATATTACAATATAAAATTACATATTATTATGTTGTAAAATGTTATAAGTTTAGTATTTAAATGCTTATAAAACCCTAATCCTATGTTATATAATATTCCTAAAAATGCAAGGCTGGGCCAGTTAATTTATTTATTTTACTTAATAAGTTAAATTAATCTAGAGCAATATAAATTAAGTTTAAAGCAAAAATTACCTTTATATGAATGTTTTACAATTTTTAATTAAATATATGTTTTAAAATTAATTACTGTAGGTATTTATATAATACTGTGATCCAATACAATCCAAAACGAATAATTAAATTGTTTTTATGTACTTGTAGTCGTCCAAATTATACCAAATATTATAATAATACAATTGGTTATTACTTATTAGATTATAACTAATTGATTACAAAATTTAGAATTTCAAATATTATGCAATTTAGAATAAAATATTTATAAAAGCTTGTTCATATATTTAATTAGGTAAATAGTTAATATCACATGTTCATGAATAGCATGAACTCCAAAATTGAATAAAAATATAGTAATAAGTAATACAATTAATAATGATTAGGTAGATACTAGGTAATGAGTAATGAATGTAAAACATGTATGGGATACTGAAAATAAATCATTATATTTTTCTATTATTTATGACGTGGTTACCCGTTTAAAATTTGTTCATATTATATTCTGTGAATATTGCTTCTTATTCATTAATTAATATTTGCTTAATATTTCGATTTTCATATAACAAGTTTTTTTTTCATCTGATGTTTAGGAATAAAATTAATATTATGTGAAGATGAAATAAATTAAGTAAAAAGTTTCTGAATAACTTGAAAAAAATTTAACACATTATAAAGTTAAAATTACTTTAAAAAAAATTATTTCAATATTTAACTTGTGAATAGCGACAAAGTACTATTAAAATGTTAAATGTGAAAAATTGTGCGAATACAAAATTCTCATTATAGATATAGGTACACTTCAAATTTTATTTTTAATTGTATTTATCTTTTTTATAATGTCAATATTTTATTAGTTGGCATTAACTATTATATTAAAATATAAAATTAACAAAAAAAAAAATTAATTTCAATTAAATTATAATAAACTGATACTATGTATATAACAGACTTTACAATATTTGATTAAAATTTCTGGCTGCTGCCGATTGACTGTAGTACGGTATGTGTATATAAAGGAAATCGATAATTTATCGACTATCGTAGTATTCATTGTCTTAATTATAATTAAAATATTTATACAAGAGTACTATAATTTAGCACATATTTACAAAAAAAACTCAATACGAGCAATTTTGTGCAACATAAAACTTTTTTAAATTTAATCTACACCTCATGATTTGAATTTGTAGCTTGTTTATGTATAATTTAGAACACATTATAAAAAGATGCAATTCCATGAGGATCCGGTCTTTAAAGTGATATTGAGTCAATAATTGTTGCGCGACTAATCATAAAACAAATAATAATACAGACATGAAATTTTAGGGACATTAATATAATAATGTGGTGAAATAATGTAGGTACCTACATACTTATTGTTAAGTGTACTTTAAGCCAAAAGACTAACTTGTTAGGTTTTTTCTCATTTATTTAAAAATAAAAAAAAAATCAGATGAAAGTCGTTTGGGGTTCCTAGTCATTCAGTATGAGTTAAATTTTAATACAATTATACATCAATTAAAAACGATTCTGAGCTAACATGTTTAACTTAAATTATTAAGTATATATCCTAATAATATATATATATATATATATATATATATATATATACAGGTTGATTCAAAATTTATGTTATGGCCATTTTATCATATAAATATACAAATGTATTGTTATATAATTTATAGGTATATTAAATTAAATAAGTACCTACATAAAATCAATTATCCTAGTCGTAGCTATGATTATTTATTGATAACATATGGAAATATATTTGATTTTTTTTTTTGTTTGTTTCTTATTATTTTATTACTTATTATATTTATAAGAATATCAGGTATATCTATAGCCAATCAGTTATTGTATTATAATTTTCATGTTTTGTGCATTTTATTTGCAATTCACCTAGATACACATTTTTATCATTGTTCAAAAAATACTTGTATTGTATTCATATTTTCCAATGATTTATTAATGGATTAAGTACTGATTGCTAATCTCGACTAAAAATGTTTTAATGGTATTCTAACATTTATAACTTTGCTTAAAAAACCACTGTTCAATATGTATTGAAAATTTAAGACATTATAATGTAATTATAACGTTTTAATTTAATGAAATCACTTAAAAATCATCTTTAAATTTTAATACTAAACTCACTTTCAATTTATCTCAATTCTGTAATAATGAATCATACTTCTCTGTGATTCTAATTTCTGTGAGTACTATTATATTTCTTTCTATATAGTATACACACATGCCTGTATTGTAAAAAATTTGTTAATACATCATTCATTACTTATTCGTACAATTTTTGAACTTGTTAATCTGATGTGCTAAATGATAATAATGTGATTCATTTTATGATATATTATTATAAATTAATTAATATTGAACCTCTATCTCAGCATAGTGTTCTGCGAGATCAAAATGATTAATTATAATGTAATAATTGATGAACAAATTAGCATTAAAAACCTTCAAGTAAATAAATCCAAGTAAAAGTAACTTAATTGGCTGCTGGAAAAGTTGAGATTTACATAAGTGTTAGTTTAAGTATACAATACATAATATTGTGTAGAAAACTGTATAGTAATTTATTTAAAAATGCAACGAATTTAAGTAGTGAAGAAATTTATATTTCACTATCAAAATCACAACTATTGCAATCACTATCTTAGAATATCAAACCATCTGAAACTAACTGAGATATATTATATGGACCGTAAATTTTTAATTACAAAGAAACCCTCCAATAATATTCTTACAATTTGAATGCTATAAAGGAATGTAGGGAAAAAAAGCCAAATTACAATAATTAAATATATATATATATGAAATAAAATTAAAGTATTAAATAGGGTATTATTTAAAAATGTTTACACATTATTGGTCATATTGTATACATATATATCTAATTATTAATACACTAGTTATAAGTAATTATTAATTATTCATAGTAATACATATATTTTAGATTCTAAGCAGCAATGAATGTATTGATTATATTAAACAAAAAGTTTAAATTAAAAATATATATTTATTTATTTATTTCAAGATAGCATGTAGTTCATACTGCAACATGTACATTTAAAAAAAAAAATCCTCCAGTACAAAGAATATACATTAATACCGTGTATACTTATACATATCTAGGGTGTAAGACATAAATCGATTTCAAGATAATATCCACAAAATATTATATTATTTTTATTCAATGTATATTATAATATTAACGATTTTATTTTTATATATGAATACGGACAATACAGTATGATCAACTGTGTTAAAAATTTTAAATTAATTAACATATAACCTGTGTATTAATAATTATTATATATGTACACAATATGAACAATGTTTAAACATTTTTAATAATACTTTAAATTTAAATTTTTTGTATATTTAATTATAATTATTTTTTATATGTTGTACCAATAATGTGGTGTAAACAATTTTTAAATAATACCTAATTTAATACTTTAATTTTAATCGATATATAATATATTTAATTATTGTAATTTGGCTTTTTTTCCGTGGCATATTTTTCCCATGGCTTTTTTTTCTGTGGATTATTTTTCCCGTGGCTTTTTTTCCCTGGATTTTTTTCCCCGTGACTTTTTTTTCCGTGGATTTTTTTCCCTGGCTTTTTTTTCTGATTACCGCTATAAAGATTTGCAAAAATTTTTGTGAAGAAATCAGTGAGTATCTTACTATAGGTACCTAATCTAATGCTTATACTACAATTTCAATTGATTGATTTTTTTATATTGAACTTGCATGCACAATCATTTTAAATCTAAGGTTATTGCGAAAGCTCATTTAACATTTTTTCGTCAATGCATTTGATTATAAAATTCCACGGGAATCTGGTCTTTAGATTAACGTTGAGTCGTTAATTGTAGCGCGAATAATCTTAAAACTTCAAATTCCGCTGACAGCAAATCCCTCATTTGTCTATCCTCGAGAACACACATCACCGCAATATTTTGGGCAATTTTGTTTACATCACGACCTCCAAACGCCGTACATGCTGTCATCGTCGTGTTTTTACCTCCTCGTCGTTATTTTTTCAGCATCATAATCATTTTATGTATTCTATTGTTTAAAGTGTTTTATTAATTGTTGGTAGTTACCTACCTATAAATTGTGTTACACCAAATTCATGTAAAACTTAATTATACGCACTTTTTATCCATTTATTAGATTGTGTTCTTATCGTAATCACCCTCGTTATAGGGACCACCTTATATTATATCATTTATATCCCCCATAATCAGGGTTAGGCTTATCATAAAAAATTATCAAGTGATTGAATATAATATTATGTATAGGTATTCGATATCTACAGGTGGCCAGTGTCCTGCACTGAAAAAATAACAGCTAAATGGTATGGGGATGGACTACAATATAATATCAACATCGCGATCCTAGCCTTCTGGAGATAAGGATTTTCGAGAATGTTAGTGGGGGTTGTGACTAACCTGTAACCATAACCGGCGTAGTCTTTTCTTCAAAGCAGTGACTCAGCAGTCAGCCACGCCGAAACGACCATATTCGTGAACTCATCACATTAAAGCTTTAATATTACATAGTTATACATATTTATACTGCAGATAAAGTAAGTAAATGCGAATTATATCTTATTAATATAAAGTATTCTTTTAAGTTATAAGGGTGCTACGTGGGTGTAGTTATTAAGGCAAAACATTATTGCAAAATGCAACCACGTCGCTGCCTACAGAGACTAATCTATTAAAATAATTGATAATTAGTAAGAGTGAGTCTATTCACGATGATATTGAGTAATGCCCCTATTTGCGCTCGGATTTCAAGCGCGGACTGTCAACGGCACCGCTGTAGCCGATCAAGAATTAAAAACTCGATTTTTCGCTGAAAACACGCTTTACATGATAAACTCTCATGCTCCGTAGTGGACAGATTTTATTATTTTTCTTTATATGATAATGTTTTTGTTAGATTATGCATAAATATTTTATTTAACAGGGAAATTTGAAAACTTGAAAAGCAATATCATAATATCATGAAAATATAAAATATTGAAACCAAGGGAGAAATGTTACCTTTCTAAGATAAACATATTCAGTACTGGGTATTTAATTAAGATTTGATGAAATATTAGAGAAAAATGCTGTGCTGGTTGTCGTGAATATATTTTACCTTTTTATATGACGAGCTCAGTTGGCGGGATGAGCATGCACATAACAGAGATGTATAAAACGTAGAGCATATAACTCGATATCTTCAGTAAAATATTTTTTTGTTTCCAAGCTGAAAATGATTTGAAAAAAAAAAACTTTCCGTTGCAATGTCATATATTATTAATTTGTACATTTTTATGATTACAGACCATGGGTAAAATAGCGAAACCCGTCAAAAAACCTTACATCGCATTTGATAGCTGCGATCCTAGTTTAATACCCCAAAAAATAATTGATGTGAAACAATCAACTGCCGGTAGTCTCTATTTTCTTGTAAAATGGAAGAGGAAAAGAAATCCATCGTATTTAATTGCAGAGGTGGCAAAAAAAAAGTGTCCGACTCTTGTATGCGAGTTCTACCAAAAACACTTAGTTTTTGATGACACAATCGATACACATCAAACATGAAAAGGTAAATATAATTTAATTAAAAACATCAAAATAAAAACCTACCATTTGCAAATTATATAGGTACAGCTTAAATAAAATCATTTTTAAATAAAAACTTAAAAACTATAGAAATCATACTATACTAATATAAAATAATTGAGTATATTAGTGAATTGAATAAATAAATGAATCCTACATTTAATATGTGGAATCATGTTGATTATTATAATTTTTGTAATGTATTAACTATTAAATAATTTGAAAATTATATAAATTTAAAAAGATTATATTTTTTTAATACAATCAAAAAGTCAACAGATTGTTTGATAATGAGAATAACATATTTTGGAACTTTGCTATTAAAATATTATACTATTGGTTCCCAAAAGTTAAAATTCTTGTTATACCTACCTAAAATCTAAATATTCTGACACAGTTGTCGACATACATCTGTTTATTATATTATTATTTTTATTAAAATATTATAATAATATTATACATGAAATACATTTAATGTTAATAATATGTTATGCACCATTCTCTCTCAAAAAAATATTGTTTTACTATACATAAACATTTAGTTTTTGTTTTGTAATTCTTTATACATATTTATTCTATGACATCCATCATAACAGAGTTTTGTAACGAGTGCACTTTAAAACCATCCAAATGCTGGTGATCAAATTAAGGGGTTGTTTTCAATCAACAGGAATTATTGATATAAGTATATCACAAGTCACAGTATTTGAAGTATATCCATGAGTATTAGGCGCCTGAATAACATAATATTATGTAAAATAAATTTACCTGTAGGTACATAATATAAATTTTGATGTTTTGGAAAATTTACTGAGCAAATTAAATAGCTTAAATCATAGCGAATAGTACTTATTAACCACTTGGTCAACCGTTAGAAATCTCAAAACATGCTATAATACTGTTATACAGTTTGCTGTCAGGCGTGGTCATATGCACTGATATTTTATCATTTTGGCATACTATATGTATATACATATTGCATACAATTTAGTGAGTATGTTTTGGTTATGCAATTGATATTTCTGTAATCCATATTATAGAAAGAGTACTACTACAAACTACCTACCTACCTACCGATTTTTTTAAATGAAACTAACATAAAATTAATATAAACTATTTTCAGATAATGAATGAACTTTGCGATGGAGTCGTCCCCGTACCTATGGAGAGTTCAATAGATTAAGAAGAATTTCAGACGTATAACAAATTTTAATTTTAATATGAACTTGTGTTAATTATTTATTTTTGTAAAATACTTACATAGTGAAATAAATATGCACATTTCAATTTAAGTATTTATAAATGTTATAGTACAGAAAAATAATATATTTAAATAATATTACAATATAAAATTACATATTGTTATGTTGTAAAATGTTATAAGTTTAGTATTTAAATGCTTATAAAACCCTAATCCTATGTTATATAATATTCCTGAAAATGCAAGGATGGGCAAGTTAATTTATTTTTTTTACTTAATAAGTTAAATTAATCTAGAACAATATAAATTAAGTTTAAAGCTAAAAATTACCTTTATATGATTGTTTTACAATTTTTAATTAAATATATGTTTTAAAATTAATTACTGTAGGTATTTATATAATACTGTGATCCAATACAATCAAAAACGAATAATTAAATTGTTTTTATGTACTTGTAGTCGTCCAAATTATACCAAATATTATAATAATACAATTGGTTATTACTTATTAGATTATAACTAATTGATTACAAAATTTAGAATTTCAAATATTATGCAATTTAGAATAAAATATTTATAAAAGCTTGTTCATATATTTAATTAGGTAAATAGTTAATATCACATGTTCATGAATAGCATGAACTCCAAAATTGAATAAAAATATAGTTATAAGTAAAACAATTAATAATGATTAGGTAGATACTAGGTAATGAGTAATGAATGTAAAACATGTATGGGATACTGAAAATAAATCATTATATTTTTCTATTATTTATGACGTGGTTACCCGTTTAAAATTTGTTCATATTATATTCTGTGAATATTGCTTCTTATTCATTAATTAATATTTGCTTAATATTTCGATTTTCATATAACAAGTTTTTTTTTCATCTGATGTTTTGGAATAAAATTAATATTATGTGAAGATGAAATTAATTAAGTAAAAAGTTTCTGAATAACTTGAAAAAAATTTAACACATTATAAAGTTAAAAGTTACTTTAAAAAAAATTATTTCAATATTTAACTTGTGAATAGCGACAAAGTACTATTAAAATGTTAAATGTGAAAAATTGTGCAAATACAAAATTCTCATTATAGATATAGGTACACTTCAAATTTTTTTTTTAATTGTATTTATCTTTTTTATAATGTCATTATTTTATTAGTTGGCATTAACTATTATATTAAAATATAAAATTAACAAAAAAAAAAAATTAATTTCAATTAAATTATAATAAACTGATACTATGTATATAACAGACTTTACAATATTTGATTAAGATTTCTGGCTGCTGCCGATTGACTGTAGAACGGTATGTGTATATAAAGGAAATCAATAATTTATCGACTATCGTAGTATTCATTGTCATAATTATAATTAAAATATTTATACAAGAGTACTATAATTTAGCACATATTTACAAAAAAAACTCAATACGAGCAATTTTGTGCAACATAAAACTTTTTTAAATTTAATCTACACCTCATGATTTGAATTTGTAGCTCGTTCATGTATAATTTAGAACACATTATAAAAAAATGCAATTCCATGAGGATCCGGTCTTTAAAGTGATATTAAGTCAATAATTGTTGCGCGACTAATCATAAAACAAATAATAATACAGCCATGAAATTGTAGGGACATTAATATAATAATGTGGTGAAATAATGTAGGTACCTACTTACTTATTGTTAAGTGTACTTTAAGCCAAAAGACTAACTTGTTAGGTTTTTTCTCATTTATTTAAAAATAAAAAAAAAATCAGATGAAAGTCGTTTGGGGTTCCTAGTCATTCAGTATGAGTTAAATTTTAATACAATTATACATCAATTAAAAACGATTCTGAGCTAACATGTTTAACTTAAATTATTAAGTATATATCCTAATAATATATATATATATATATATACAGGTTGATTCAAAATTTATGTTATGGCCATTTTATCATATAAATATACAAATGTATTGTTATATAATTTATAGGTATATTAAATTAAATAAGTACCTACATAAAATCAATTATCCTAGTCGTAGCTATGATTATTTATTGATAACATATGGAAATATATTTGATTTTTTTTTTTGTTTGTTTCTTATTATTTTATTACTTATTATATTTATAAGAATATCAGGTATATCTATAGCCAATCAGTTATTGTATTATAATTTTCATGTTTTGTGCATTTTATTTGCAATTCACCTAGATACACATTTTTATCATTGTTCAAAAAATACTTGTATTGTATTCATATTTTCCAATGATTTATTAATGGATTAAGTACTGATTGCTAATCTCGACTAAAAATGTTTTAATGGTATTCTAACATTTATAACTTTGCTTAAAAAACCACTGTTCAATATGTATTGAAAATTTAAGACATTATAATGTAATTATAACGTTTTAATTTAATGAAATCACTTAAAAATCATCTTTAAATTTTAATACTAAACTCACTTTCAATTTATCTCAATTCTGTAATAATGAATCATACTTCTCTGTGATTCTAATTTCTGTGAGTACTATTATATTTCTTTCTATATAGTATACACACATGCCTGTATTGTAAAAAATTTGTTAATACATCATTCATTACTTATTCGTACAATTTTTGAACTTGTTAATCTGATGTGCTAAATGATAATAATGTGATTCATTTTATGATATATTATTATAAATTAATTAATATTGAACCTCTATCTCAGCATAGTGTTCTGCGAGATCAAAATGATTAATTATAATGTAATAATTGATGAACAAATTAGCATTAAAAACCTTCAAGTAAATAAATCCAAGTAAAAGTAACTTAATTGGCTGCTGGAAAAGTTGAGATTTACATAAGTGTTAGTTTAAGTATACAATACATAATATTGTGTAGAAAACTGTATAGTAATTTATTTAAAAATGCAACAAATTTAAGTAGTGAAGAAATTTATATTTCACTATCAAAATCACAACTATTGCAATCACTATCTTAGAATATCAAACCATCTGAAACTAACTGAGATATATTATATGGACCGTAAATTTTTAATTACAAAGAAACCCTCCAATAATATTCTTACAATTTGAATGCTATAAAGGAATGTAGGGAAAAAAAGCCAAATTACAATAATTAAATATATATATATATGAAATAAAATTAAAGTATTAAATAGGGTATTATTTAAAAATGTTTACACATTATTGGTCATATTGTATACATATATATCTAATTATTAATACACTAGTTATAAGTAATTATTAATTATTCATAGTAATACATATATTTTAGATTCTAAGCAGCAATGAATGTATTGATTATATTAAACAAAAAGTTTAAATTAAAAATATATATTTATTTATTTATTTCAAGATAGCATGTAGTTCATACTGCAACATGTACATTTAAAAAAAAAAATCCTCCTGTACAAAGAATATACATTAATACCGTGTATACTTATACATATCTAGGGTGTAAGACATAAATCGATTTCAAGATAATATCCACAAAATATTATATTATTTTTATTCAATGTATATTATAATATTAACGATTTTATTTTTATATATGAATACGGACAATACAGTATGATCAACTGTGTTAAAAATTTTAAATTAATTAACATATAACCTGTGTATTAATAATTATTATATATGTACACAATATGAACAATGTTTAAACATTTTTAATAATACTTTAAATTTAAATTTTTTGTATATTTAATTATAATTATTTTTTATATGTTGTACCAATAATGTGGTGTAAACAATTTTTAAATAATACCTAATTTAATACTTTAATTTTAATCGATATATAATATATTTAATTATTGTAATTTGGCTTTTTTTCCGTGGCATATTTTTCCCATGGCTTTTTTTTCTGTGGATTATTTTTCCCGTGGCTTTTTTTCCCTGGATTTTTTTCCCCGTGACTTTTTTTTCCGTGGATTTTTTTCCCTGGCTTTTTTTTCTGATTACCGCTATAAAGATTTGCAAAAATTTTTGTGAAGAAATCAGTGAGTATCTTACTATAGGTACCTAATCTAATGCTTATACTACAATTTCAATTGATTGATTTTTTTATATTGAACTTGCATGCACAATCATTTTAAATCTAAGGTTATTGCGAAAGCTCATTTAACATTTTTTCGTCAATGCATTTGATTATAAAATTCCACGGGAATCTGGTCTTTAGATTAACGTTGAGTCGTTAATTGTAGCGCGAATAATCTTAAAACTTCAAATTCCGCTGACAGCAAATCCCTCATTTGTCTATCCTCGAGAACACACATCACCGCAATATTTTGGGCAATTTTGTTTACATCACGACCTCCAAACGCCGTACATGCTGTCATCGTCGTGTTTTTACCTCCTCGTCGTTATTTTTTCAGCATCATAATCATTTTATGTATTCTATTGTTTAAAGTGTTTTATTAATTGTTGGTAGTTACCTACCTATAAATTGTGTTACACCAAATTCATGTAAAACTTAATTATACGCACTTTTTATCCATTTATTAGATTGTGTTCTTATCGTAATCACCCTCGTTATAGGGACCACCTTATATTATATCATTTATATCCCCCATAATCAGGGTTAGGCTTATCATAAAAAATTATCAAGTGATTGAATATAATATTATGTATAGGTATTCGATATCTACAGGTGGCCAGTGTCCTGCACTGAAAAAATAACAGCTAAATGGTATGGGGATGGACTACAATATAATATCAACATCGCGATCCTAGCCTTCTGGAGATAAGGATTTTCGAGAATGTTAGTGGGGGTTGTGACTAACCTGTAACCATAACCGGCGTAGTCTTTTCTTCAAAGCAGTGACTCAGCAGTCAGCCACGCCGAAACGACCATATTCGTGAACTCATCACATTAAAGCTTTAATATTACATAGTTATACATATTTATACTGCAGATAAAGTAAGTAAATGCGAATTATATCTTATTAATATAAAGTATTCTTTTAAGTTATAAGGGTGCTACGTGGGTGTAGTTATTAAGGCAAAACATTATTGCAAAATGCAACCACGTCGCTGCCTACAGAGACTAATCTATTAAAATAATTGATAATTAGTAAGAGTGAGTCTATTCACGATGATATTGAGTAATGCCCCTATTTGCGCTCGGATTTCAAGCGCGGACTGTCAACGGCACCGCTGTAGCCGATCAAGAATTAAAAACTCGATTTTTCGCTGAAAACACGCTTTACATGATAAACTCTCATGCTCCGTAGTGGACAGATTTTATTATTTTTCTTTATATGATAATGTTTTTGTTAGATTATGCATAAATATTTTATTTAACAGGGAAATTTGAAAACTTGAAAAGCAATATCATAATATCATGAAAATATAAAATATTGAAACCAAGGGAGAAATGTTACCTTTCTAAGATAAACATATTCAGTACTGGGTATTTAATTAAGATTTGATGAAATATTAGAGAAAAATGCTGTGCTGGTTGTCGTGAATATATTTTACCTTTTTATATGACGAGCTCAGTTGGCGGGATGAGCATGCACATAACAGAGATGTATAAAACGTAGAGCATATAACTCGATATCTTCAGTAAAATATTTTTTTGTTTCCAAGCTGAAAATGATTTGAAAAAAAAAAACTTTCCGTTGCAATGTCATATATTATTAATTTGTACATTTTTATGATTACAGACCATGGGTAAAATAGCGAAACCCGTCAAAAAACCTTACATCGCATTTGATAGCTGCGATCCTAGTTTAATACCCCAAAAAATAATTGATGTGAAACAATCAACTGCCGGTAGTCTCTATTTTCTTGTAAAATGGAAGAGGAAAAGAAATCCATCGTATTTAATTGCAGAGGTGGCAAAAAAAAAGTGTCCGACTCTTGTATGCGAGTTCTACCAAAAACACTAAGTTTTTGATGACACAATCGATACACATCAAACATGAAAAGGTAAATATAATTTAATTAAAAACATCAAAATAAAAACCTACCATTTGCAAATTATATAGGTACAGCTTAAATAAAATCATTTTTAAATAAAAACTTAAAAACTATAGAAATCATACTATACTAATATAAAATAATTGAGTATATTAGTGAATTGAATAAATAAATGAATCCTACATTTAATATGTGGAATCATGTTGATTATTATAATTTTTGTAATGTATTAACTATCAAATAATTTGAAAATTATATAAATTTAAAAAGATTATATTTTTTTAATACAATCAAAAAGTCAACAGATTGTTTGATAATGAGAATAACATAAACATTTAGTTTTTGTTTTGTAATTCTTTATACATATTTATTCTATGACATCCATCATAACAGAGTTTTGTAACGAGTGCACTTTAAAACCATCCAAATGCTGGTGATCAAATTAAGGGGTTGTTTTCAATCAACAGGAATTATTGATATAAGTATATCACAAGTCACAGTATTTGAAGTATATCCATGAGTATTAGGCGCCTGAATAACATAATATTATGTAAAATAAATTTACCTGTAGGTACATAATATAAATTTTGATGTTTTGGAAAATTTACTGAGCAAATTAAATAGCTTAAATCATAGCGAATAGTACTTATTAACCACTTGGTCAACCGTTAGAAATCTCAAAACATGCTATAATACTGTTATACAGTTTGCTGTCAGGCGTGGTCATATGCACTGATATTTTATCATTTTGGCATACTATATGTATATACATATTGCATACAATTTAGTGAGTATGTTTTGGTTATGCAATTGATATTTCTGTAATCCATATTATAGAAAGAGTACTACTACAAACTACCTACCTACCTACCGATTTTTTTAAATGAAACTAACATAAAATTAATATAAACTATTTTCAGATAATGAATGAACTTTGCGATGGAGTCGTCCCCGTACCTATGGAGAGTTCAATAGATTAAGAAGAATTTCAGACGTATAACAAATTTTAATTTTAATATGAACTTGTGTTAATTATTTATTTTTGTAAAATACTTACATAGTGAAATAAATATGCACATTTCAATTTAAGTATTTATAAATGTTATAGTACAGAAAAATAATATATTTAAATAATATTACAATATAAAATTACATATTGTTATGTTGTAAAATGTTATAAGTTTAGTATTTAAATGCTTATAAAACCCTAATCCTATGTTATATAATATTCCTGAAAATGCAAGGATGGGCAAGTTAATTTATTTTTTTTACTTAATAAGTTAAATTAATCTAGAACAATATAAATTAAGTTTAAAGCTAAAAATTACCTTTATATGATTGTTTTACAATTTTTAATTAAATATATGTTTTAAAATTAATTACTGTAGGTATTTATATAATACTGTGATCCAATACAATCAAAAACGAATAATTAAATTGTTTTTATGTACTTGTAGTCGTCCAAATTATACCAAATATTATAATAATACAATTGGTTATTACTTATTAGATTATAACTAATTGATTACAAAATTTAGAATTTCAAATATTATGCAATTTAGAATAAAATATTTATAAAAGCTTGTTCATATATTTAATTAGGTAAATAGTTAATATCACATGTTCATGAATAGCATGAACTCCAAAATTGAATAAAAATATAGTTATAAGTAAAACAATTAATAATGATTAGGTAGATACTAGGTAATGAGTAATGAATGTAAAACATGTATGGGATACTGAAAATAAATCATTATATTTTTCTATTATTTATGACGTGGTTACCCGTTTAAAATTTGTTCATATTATATTCTGTGAATATTGCTTCTTATTCATTAATTAATATTTGCTTAATATTTCGATTTTCATATAACAAGTTTTTTTTTCATCTGATGTTTTGGAATAAAATTAATATTATGTGAAGATGAAATTAATTAAGTAAAAAGTTTCTGAATAACTTGAAAAAAATTTAACACATTATAAAGTTAAAAGTTACTTTAAAAAAAATTATTTCAATATTTAACTTGTGAATAGCGACAAAGTACTATTAAAATGTTAAATGTGAAAAATTGTGCAAATACAAAATTCTCATTATAGATATAGGTACACTTCAAATTTTTTTTTTAATTGTATTTATCTTTTTTATAATGTCATTATTTTATTAGTTGGCATTAACTATTATATTAAAATATAAAATTAACAAAAAAAAAAAATTAATTTCAATTAAATTATAATAAACTGATACTATGTATATAACAGACTTTACAATATTTGATTAAGATTTCTGGCTGCTGCCGATTGACTGTAGAACGGTATGTGTATATAAAGGAAATCAATAATTTATCGACTATCGTAGTATTCATTGTCATAATTATAATTAAAATATTTATACAAGAGTACTATAATTTAGCACATATTTACAAAAAAAACTCAATACGAGCAATTTTGTGCAACATAAAACTTTTTTAAATTTAATCTACACCTCATGATTTGAATTTGTAGCTCGTTCATGTATAATTTAGAACACATTATAAAAAAATGCAATTCCATGAGGATCCGGTCTTTAAAGTGATATTAAGTCAATAATTGTTGCGCGACTAATCATAAAACAAATAATAATACAGCCATGAAATTGTAGGGACATTAATATAATAATGTGGTGAAATAATGTAGGTACCTACTTACTTATTGTTAAGTGTACTTTAAGCCAAAAGACTAACTTGTTAGGTTTTTTCTCATTTATTTAAAAATAAAAAAAAAATCAGATGAAAGTCGTTTGGGGTTCCTAGTCATTCAGTATGAGTTAAATTTTAATACAATTATACATCAATTAAAAACGATTCTGAGCTAACATGTTTAACTTAAATTATTAAGTATATATCCTAATAATATATATATATATATATATACAGGTTGATTCAAAATTTATGTTATGGCCATTTTATCATATAAATATACAAATGTATTGTTATATAATTTATAGGTATATTAAATTAAATAAGTACCTACATAAAATCAATTATCCTAGTCGTAGCTATGATTATTTATTGATAACATATGGAAATATATTTGATTTTTTTTTTTGTTTGTTTCTTATTATTTTATTACTTATTATATTTATAAGAATATCAGGTATATCTATAGCCAATCAGTTATTGTATTATAATTTTCATGTTTTGTGCATTTTATTTGCAATTCACCTAGATACACATTTTTATCATTGTTCAAAAAATACTTGTATTGTATTCATATTTTCCAATGATTTATTAATGGATTAAGTACTGATTGCTAATCTCGACTAAAAATGTTTTAATGGTATTCTAACATTTATAACTTTGCTTAAAAAACCACTGTTCAATATGTATTGAAAATTTAAGACATTATAATGTAATTATAACGTTTTAATTTAATGAAATCACTTAAAAATCATCTTTAAATTTTAATACTAAACTCACTTTCAATTTATCTCAATTCTGTAATAATGAATCATACTTCTCTGTGATTCTAATTTCTGTGAGTACTATTATATTTCTTTCTATATAGTATACACACATGCCTGTATTGTAAAAAATTTGTTAATACATCATTCATTACTTATTCGTACAATTTTTGAACTTGTTAATCTGATGTGCTAAATGATAATAATGTGATTCATTTTATGATATATTATTATAAATTAATTAATATTGAACCTCTATCTCAGCATAGTGTTCTGCGAGATCAAAATGATTAATTATAATGTAATAATTGATGAACAAATTAGCATTAAAAACCTTCAAGTAAATAAATCCAAGTAAAAGTAACTTAATTGGCTGCTGGAAAAGTTGAGATTTACATAAGTGTTAGTTTAAGTATACAATACATAATATTGTGTAGAAAACTGTATAGTAATTTATTTAAAAATGCAACGAATTTAAGTAGTGAAGAAATTTATATTTCACTATCAAAATCACAACTATTGCAATCACTATCTTAGAATATCAAACCATCTGAAACTAACTGAGATATATTATATGGACCGTAAATTTTTAATTACAAAGAAACCCTCCAATAATATTCTTACAATTTGAATGCTATAAAGGAATGTAGGGAAAAAAAGCCAAATTACAATAATTAAATATATATATATATGAAATAAAATTAAAGTATTAAATAGGGTATTATTTAAAAATGTTTACACATTATTGGTCATATTGTATACATATATATCTAATTATTAATACACTAGTTATAAGTAATTATTAATTATTCATAGTAATACATATATTTTAGATTCTAAGCAGCAATGAATGTATTGATTATATTAAACAAAAAGTTTAAATTAAAAATATATATTTATTTATTTATTTCAAGATAGCATGTAGTTCATACTGCAACATGTACATTTAAAAAAAAAAATCCTCCTGTACAAAGAATATACATTAATACCGTGTATACTTATACATATCTAGGGTGTAAGACATAAATCGATTTCAAGATAATATCCACAAAATATTATATTATTTTTATTCAATGTATATTATAATATTAACGATTTTATTTTTATATATGAATACGGACAATACAGTATGATCAACTGTGTTAAAAATTTTAAATTAATTAACATATAACCTGTGTATTAATAATTATTATATATGTACACAATATGAACAATGTTTAAACATTTTTAATAATACTTTAAATTTAAATTTTTTGTATATTTAATTATAATTATTTTTTATATGTTGTACCAATAATGTGGTGTAAACAATTTTTAAATAATACCTAATTTAATACTTTAATTTTAATCGATATATAATATATTTAATTATTGTAATTTGGCTTTTTTTCCGTGGCATATTTTTCCCATGGCTTTTTTTTCTGTGGATTATTTTTCCCGTGGCTTTTTTTCCCTGGATTTTTTTCCCCGTGACTTTTTTTTCCGTGGATTTTTTTCCCTGGCTTTTTTTTCTGATTACCGCTATAAAGATTTGCAAAAATTTTTGTGAAGAAATCAGTGAGTATCTTACTATAGGTACCTAATCTAATGCTTATACTACAATTTCAATTGATTGATTTTTTTATATTGAACTTGCATGCACAATCATTTTAAATCTAAGGTTATTGCGAAAGCTCATTTAACATTTTTTCGTCAATGCATTTGATTATAAAATTCCACGGGAATCTGGTCTTTAGATTAACGTTGAGTCGTTAATTGTAGCGCGAATAATCTTAAAACTTCAAATTCCGCTGACAGCAAATCCCTCATTTGTCTATCCTCGAGAACACACATCACCGCAATATTTTGGGCAATTTTGTTTACATCACGACCTCCAAACGCCGTACATGCTGTCATCGTCGTGTTTTTACCTCCTCGTCGTTATTTTTTCAGCATCATAATCATTTTATGTATTCTATTGTTTAAAGTGTTTTATTAATTGTTGGTAGTTACCTACCTATAAATTGTGTTACACCAAATTCATGTAAAACTTAATTATACGCACTTTTTATCCATTTATTAGATTGTGTTCTTATCGTAATCACCCTCGTTATAGGGACCACCTTATATTATATCATTTATATCCCCCATAATCAGGGTTAGGCTTATCATAAAAAATTATCAAGTGATTGAATATAATATTATGTATAGGTATTCGATATCTACAGGTGGCCAGTGTCCTGCACTGAAAAAATAACAGCTAAATGGTATGGGGATGGACTACAATATAATATCAACATCGCGATCCTAGCCTTCTGGAGATAAGGATTTTCGAGAATGTTAGTGGGGGTTGTGACTAACCTGTAACCATAACCGGCGTAGTCTTTTCTTCAAAGCAGTGACTCAGCAGTCAGCCACGCCGAAACGACCATATTCGTGAACTCATCACATTAAAGCTTTAATATTACATAGTTATACATATTTATACTGCAGATAAAGTAAGTAAATGCGAATTATATCTTATTAATATAAAGTATTCTTTTAAGTTATAAGGGTGCTACGTGGGTGTAGTTATTAAGGCAAAACATTATTGCAAAATGCAACCACGTCGCTGCCTACAGAGACTAATCTATTAAAATAATTGATAATTAGTAAGAGTGAGTCTATTCACGATGATATTGAGTAATGCCCCTATTTGCGCTCGGATTTCAAGCGCGGACTGTCAACGGCACCGCTGTAGCCGATCAAGAATTAAAAACTCGATTTTTCGCTGAAAACACGCTTTACATGATAAACTCTCATGCTCCGTAGTGGACAGATTTTATTATTTTTCTTTATATGATAATGTTTTTGTTAGATTATGCATAAATATTTTATTTAACAGGGAAATTTGAAAACTTGAAAAGCAATATCATAATATCATGAAAATATAAAATATTGAAACCAAGGGAGAAATGTTACCTTTCTAAGATAAACATATTCAGTACTGGGTATTTAATTAAGATTTGATGAAATATTAGAGAAAAATGCTGTGCTGGTTGTCGTGAATATATTTTACCTTTTTATATGACGAGCTCAGTTGGCGAGATGAGCATGCACATAACAGAGATGTATAAAACGTAGAGCATATAACTCGATATCTTCAGTAAAATATTTTTTTGTTTCCAAGCTGAAAATGATTTGAAAAAAAAAAACTTTCCGTTGCAATGTCATATATTATTAATTTGTACATTTTTATGATTACAGACCATGGGTAAAATAGCGAAACCCGTCAAAAAACCTTACATCGCATTTGATAGCTGCGATCCTAGTTTAATACCCCAAAAAATAATTGATGTGAAACAATCAACTGCCGGTAGTCTCTATTTTCTTGTAAAATGGAAGAGGAAAAGAAATCCATCGTATTTAATTGCAGAGGTGGCAAAAAAAAAGTGTCCGACTCTTGTATGCGAGTTCTACCAAAAACACTTAGTTTTTGATGACACAATCGATACACATCAAACATGAAAAGGTAAATATAATTTAATTAAAAACATCAAAATAAAAACCTACCATTTGCAAATTATATAGGTACAGCTTAAATAAAATCATTTTTAAATAAAAACTTAAAAACTATAGAAATCATACTATACTAATATAAAATAATTGAGTATATTAGTGAATTGAATAAATAAATGAATCCTACATTTAATATGTGGAATCATGTTGATTATTATAATTTTTGTAATGTATTAACTATCAAATAATTTGAAAATTATATAAATTTAAAAAGATTATATTTTTTTAATACAATCAAAAAGTCAACAGATTGTTTGATAATGAGAATAACATATTTTGGAACTTTGCTATTAAAATATTATACTATTGGTTCCCAAAAGTTAAAATTCTTGTTATACCTACCTAAAATCTAAATATTCTGACACAGTTGTCGACATACATCTGTTTATTATATTATTATTTTTATTAAAATATTATAATAATATTATACATGAAATACATTTAATGTTAATAATATGTTATGCACCATTCTCTCTCAAAAAAATATTGTTTTACTATACATAAACATTTAGTTTTTGTTTTGTAATTCTTTATACATATTTATTCTATGACATCCATCATAACAGAGTTTTGTAACGAGTGCACTTTAAAACCATCCAAATGCTGGTGATCAAATTAAGGGGTTGTTTTCAATCAACAGGAATTATTGATATAAGTATATCACAAGTCACAGTATTTGAAGTATATCCATGAGTATTAGGCGCCTGAATAACATAATATTATGTAAAATAAATTTACCTGTAGGTACATAATATAAATTTTGATGTTTTGGAAAATTTACTGAGCAAATTAAATAGCTTAAATCATAGCGAATAGTACTTATTAACCACTTGGTCAACCGTTAGAAATCTCAAAACATGTTATAATATTGTTATACAGTTTGCTGTCAGGCGTGGTCATATGCACTGATATTTTATCATTTTGGCATACTATATGTATATACATATTGCATACAATTTAGTGAGTATGTTTTGGTTATGCAATTGATATTTCTGTAATCCATATTATAGAAAGAGTACTACTACAAACTACCTACCTACCTACCGATTTTTTTAAATGAAACTAACACAAAATTAATATAAACTATTTTCAGATAATGAATGAACTTTGCGATGGAGTCGTCCCCGTACCTATGGAGAGTTCAATAGATTAAGAAGATTTTCAGACGTATAACAAATTTTAATTTTAATATGAACTTGTGTTAATTATTTATTTTTGTAAAATACTTATATAGTGAAATAAATATGCACATTTCAATTTAAGTATTTATAAATGTTATAGTACAGAAAAATAATATATTTAAATAATATTACAATATAAAATTACATATTGTTATGTTGTAAAATGTTATAAGTATAGTATTTAAATGCTTATAAAACCCTAATCCTATGTTATATAATATTCCTAAAAATGCAAGGATGGGCAAGTTAATTTATTTTTTTTACTTAATAAGTTAAATTAATCTAGAACAATATAAATTAAGTTTAAAGCTAAAAATTACCTTTATATGAATGTTTTACAATTTTTAATTAAATATATGTTTTAAAATTAATTACTGTAGGTATTTATATAATACTGTGATCCAATACAATCAAAAACGAATAATTAAATTGTTTTTATGTACTTGTAGTCGTCCAAATGATACTAAATATTATAATAATACAATTGGTTATTACTTATTAGATTATTACTAATTGATTACAAAATTTAGAATTTCAAATATTATGCAATTTAGAATAAAATATTTATATAAGCTTGTTCATATATTTAATTAGGTAAATAGTTAATATCACATGTTCATGAATAGCATGATCTCCAAAATTGAATAAATATAGTAATAAGTAATACAATTAATAATGATTAGGTAGATACTAGGTAATGAGTAATGAATGTAAAACATGTATGGGATACTGAAAATAAATCATTATATTTTTCTATTATTTATGACGTGGTTACCCGTTTAAAATTTGTTCATATTATATTCTGTGAATATTGCTTCTTATTCATTAATTAATATTTGCTTAATATTTCGATTTTCATATAACAAGTTTTTTTTTCATCTGATGTTTAGGAATAAAATTAATATTATGTGAAGATGAAATAAATTAAGTAAAAAGTTTCTGAATAACTTGAAAAAAATTTAACACATTATAAAGTTAAAAGTTACTTTAAAAAAAATTATTTCAATATTTAACTTGTGAATAGCGACAAAGTACTATTAAAATGTTAAATGTGAAAAATTGTGCGAATACAAAATTCTCATTATACATATAGGTACACTTCAAATTTTATTTTTAATTGTATTTATCTTTTTTATAATGTCATTATTTTATTAGTTGGCATTAACTATTATATTAAAATATAAAATTAACAAAAAAAAAAAATTAATTTCAATTAAATTATAATAAACTGATACTATGTATATAACTGACTTTACAATATTTGATTAAAATTACTGGCTGCTGCCGATTGACTGTAGTACGGTATGTGTATATAAAGGAAATCGATAATTTATCGACTATCGTAGTATTCATTGTCTTAATTATAATTAAAATATTTATACAAGAGTACTATAATTTAGCACATATTTACAAAAAAAACTCAATACGAGCAATTTTGTGCAACATAAAACTTTTTTAAATTTAATCTACACCTCATGATTTGAATTTGTAGCTTGTTTATGTATAATTTAGAACACATTATAAAAAAATGCAATTCCATGAGGATCCGGTCTTTAAAGTGATATTGAGTCAATAATTGTTGCGCGACTAATCATAAAACAAATAATAATACAGACATGAAATTTTAGGGACATTAATATAATAATGTGGTGAAATAATGTAGGTACCTACTTACTTATTGTTAAGTGTACTTTAAGCCAAAAGACTAACTTGTTAGATTTTTTCTCATTTATTTTAAAATAAAAAAAAAATCAGATGAAAGTCGGTTGGGGTTCCTAGTCATTCAGTATGAGTTAAATTTTAATACAATTATACATCAATTAAAAACGATTCTGAGCTAACATGTTTAACCTAAATTATTAAGTATATCTCCTAATAATATATATATATGTATACAGGTTGATTCAAAATTTATGTTATGGCCATTTTATCATATAAATATACAAATGTATTGTTATATAATTTATAGGTATATTAAATTAAATAAGTACCTACATAAAATCAATTATCCTAGTCGTAGCTATGATTATTTATTGATAAAAAATGTTCGTACATCACTTCATTTTGAATTATGTGTCGATATAAATAACTCATAGTTGACAAACTCATAATAATACTTATGAAATAATATTTATTAATAAATAAATCACAGTAAAACCACGTATATAATCGACAAGACTCACAAACACAGACTAAACAGGTGTAATATAAAGGTATATTTACTAACCTACCTAACTTACTAAGGTATAAAATATAAATATTATATGATTTGAGGTTTTAATAAAAGATAAATCTTAAATCGTAATTGCAAAATGATAAAGCATGTATAATATATTAATATACAGCATACGGGCATACGGTAGATATCATAGATACTAAACTATAGTAAAATTACTGCAGTAGATAAAATATTTACGGTAGATCGCATATTGAACGAGTAGCATAATATATAATGCACCGAAATATCAATATAACGGCATAAAAAATTGTAATAACAATAATGATTATGACGCGGGCGTCCCCACAATGTAAAGTATAACAACACAAAAAAATAGTATAATTAAATATATAATAATAATAACGGCGCTAAACCTTAACGACTTAGTACACTAGTAGAATACAGATGAGTATATGATTACAACATAAGACAGTATTACCGGATCGACGGACACCACGTGGCTTCAACTCCCAGACCGGCTATGAACAGGCAGGACTGACACGTCCGTGATGCTGAACTGGATGATCCAGCTTCTGGCCCTCAGAAATGTCGGCAGAAAATATGTGGCGAGCGGATACCACACGAACGGGAGTTACCGTACAAGTTGTATTACCGGGTTCCACCTCGCACACAACACGCAGCTTGCGCGACACCGAACAGACTGGACGAATATGTGGGCTAAATACTTACGCCAGCACGGCTAATATCAGTAACAAGATGTTACAACGGTTATGGGAAGTCGTCACACAATACCAGAATAAAACGCTGGAACCGTACACAAAAGGGTACGACTGGCAGCCGCAACAGTAACATCGCGAACTAGACAATTGCGAGTTGCGACTATTGCGAGGCACAAAAAGGAATGAATCGCAGTTGACCACACAAAAAAAAAAAAACTGGTTCGCGCCGACAATGACGAGTGCGATAAAAGCGCACGGCGCAGAAGGCAGAGAGTGCAACAGCTGTTGTCTGTCGGGTTTGCAGCTTTGACCGGGTTATTGAACTTGTTTGGACGAGATTATGTGATAGCGCGCGAAAATTGACCAAGTTTGAACACTAATAATTAAAAATATTTTTAAATGGATTATTTTTTCGTTTTGTCTACATAGTATACCTAACTACAACAAATTTGTATAGAAGCATAAAAAAAATTGCTATGCCACAAAATGTGGTAAGAAAACATAAGTAGCTATAATTTTAGCATAATTTTTTTTTTGTAAAGAATATCTCGTAGTATAACTAAAAACCTTTTAGTTTTTTAGCTGTACTTAGTGCAATGAAGACATTGATTGTACAAGAATGTGTGAGTAGTTTTTTCGTGTAACTGTCATCACCTTTTGAATGAGTAAAAATCCTTCTAACAGCAACTTCAACATATTTTCGGATGTAATTCAATATCCTACCTACTGCTATTTTTATACCAGTCCTACCGGGATATACGGACCTTATCTTATTATCTATTTAGTTATTCATAAATCATATTATATATTTAAACATGATGATTTTATAATTGCTGGTTATCTGTTTCTATCGTAGTCGAACGTGGGCAAATCAGGGGCATCATTTAAGATGTGTCAGGGTGGCTATGTTATATAATTTTTACTATTTAAATGGAACATTAAAATACGTATTCGATTTATGTTAAAACGTTTGCGAATAACTGAAGATTTCAGGTTTTAGTTTTTAGAGCGCCTTTTGAAAGATTGAATTGATGGCCCTGTGGAAATTAATATTAATATTGATGGTATCGCGAAAAACTGCTCTGTACAGTACCGACGCCCTTGTATTTTTGAAATGTCCTATAACTCTGATATTTTTTACACATTTTTAACCATCGAAAATAATTTAGAATGGTACGTTTAAAATTGTTTACCATTGAGATAACTTAAGATATTAGGTAGATGATATATATTTATCTCAAGAAAATAATAATCATAGTTTGTAATTAAATTAAGAATGTCAAAATTGTACACAAAAGTGTAAAACTAAGAACTCGTTATTGCACAAACTGTGTTGCATTGAACATAAAATTGGAAATTGTAATAACTAAGTCTGTAGAATGTTCATTTTTATAAAAACCATATTTTTTATTTGATTATACACGACTATAAGTGTAAGATAAGTAGATAAATCATAGTAAAATAGGTATATAGTATAGGTACATGTCATAGCTAGTAGGAGCTTAAATTTAAAAAATGCAAACATATAAGTGCACATTCTCGTTGATTAGAGAATAATATTGATATTAATAATAATAATATTTTTATAATCATATTTATATTTTGGCATAATTCGCTTATAAAAAATGTACGAATTAAAATATTTCCAATAATTAAAAATTAATAGACATTACAGTCGTCGTGTTAAGTTCTTTATTTTATAATTTATTGAATACCGTAGTCTACTGAATGCCAGTATTGTAATATTTTAAATTATACCATAATACAAATATCATCATGACATATTATTACGTATTAATAATTAATGTATACTTATAAATTATAACATAACTTACTATAACTTCATGTAGTCATAACTAAAATATTTGTAATATTATTCAAAGTAAAACGCATACCTATTTCAACGATATTATGATATTATCTATTTATTGCTTCTATATTCATCTATTTCTTATTCTCGGTCTCGGGACAATATATTTTCGTCACACAATTCTCTGAGGGGGATTGCACGAACATTCCTTTCGGGAATTTCGAACACCGTCCTATTGGTGACAATATTTTCCCGATGACTTTTTTTTTCGGATCCGACACAGACCGATCGCACTTGACCCTGAACCGGTGAATGATGGATGGCATGGGAAACGCGGTGGGACACAGATAGTTCATGCACACTTGGAATAAACTGACATAACACGTCTCTTTGCCACTGCCGTCCTCTATTGAATGGTATTCGGAGTTTCCGCTGCACTGGTCACTGTTGTGTAGTGGTGAAAATATTAGAAAGTTCTAGCTTGGATAGAGATTTTATGAATGATTTAACTAATTATTTGATTATTATGTACGTAAAATTAAACTTTAAACTATTTTGCAATCATGACTGCGCGTTTAATAGATCATGTAAAATAACAGACATGAAAAGGTCAGCTCATATAATAAAAAATCTGAAGAAAAACAGGATAAATAGTGATAGGTATTATATAATACAAAATTTTGTCATTTCAGTTTTTCAGTTATTGGTATAAAGTTATCAGTGATTTTTATTTTTTTTTATCTAATTTAAAAGATTAATTAACAAATAGTAAATACTATGAACTTAACTTATTATCTTCAATTAATTTATTATACAGTGTGATCACGATTTAAGGTAACACTAAATATCTCAGGTGCATGGCCGTGTATTGAAATGGAGTATTTGAGAAGTGATAGGGAGTGCTTAAATAAATACTTTCAGATACATTTCAAACATTTAGCACTTTTGGTGTGCACATGCGCAATACAATTTAATTTTTTTTTAATGAAAACACTATATTTTCTACATATTCGGATTAATTATTTTAGATTCTGAACGAAGTGATGAATGTATTGATTTTACAATGATGTGTGTTCTTTTAGATTCTGAGCGGAGCGATGAATGTATTGATTTCACCATGATGTGTGTTTTTTTTTTTTTTTTGTGTCTGTCATCACGTTTTGGGGCAGTAAAAATGCTTCGATTTTTGACTTCAGTACCTCGTTCGATCAGAAAGTGAATCTAGTTGGTACTTTGGGGGGTCAAAAGCGAAAAATTCTTAATACTTTTCTAAATAATTGAGAAAAACAAACTAAAAATTAAGGGAAAAACGGGAAATTTTACGCACACTCATGTTTCGACAAAATCGATTTTGGTTTTTGATGTAACTTTAAAACAAATGACCATAGATACATGAAATTTTCACCTAATATTTATATAAGTATATTCTATCCACCATGTAATTTTCAAAAAATTTCGACTTAAGTTGAACTATTCATAGGCATTTCAAATTTTCGATCATTATTAGTTTTTTTTTAATTAATATCGATAAAAATTTATTTGTTAGGCAGAAAAGCTTGAAAATTTAATACAAGGCTCTTAACATATTGTTACAATAGCAGTTGAAAAATAAAAGAAATTCATAGTCACAATTTTTTTTTATAAGCATTCAAAGTTTGAATTTTGACAAAATACGTAAAAATCACGAAAATTCACAAATTATTTTAAGCTAGAAATTCATAAAAAATTTTCTTTTTAAATCTAAGATTTAAAAATTCAATACAAGATTCCTTACAAGTTTTTCAATCTTTATCACAAATAAAAATTCCACCGGAAATTCAAATTAAATTTTTATGAGCATTTGAAATTTAAATTTTTACAACATTGGATTTTCACTTTTAGCGATTTCCTTATTTTGGTGTAACTCTAAAACAAATTACCACAGATACTTGAAATTTTAACTAAATGTTTATATAACGTGTTATATATTCGATAAAATTTTCAAAATATTTAGATTTGTTTTGAGCTGTTTACTGACATTTTAATTTTTCAACTTTATTAGTTTTTTTTTCTATAAATATCGATAAATATTTATTTGTTAAGTAGAAAAGCTTGAAAATTTAATACAAGGCTTCTAACACATTGTAACAATAGAAATTAAAAAATATTAAAAATTCGTAGGCACAATTTTTTTTTATAAGCATTTAAAGTTCAAATTTTGACTAAATACGTAAAAATTACAGCAATGTTCAAATTATCTTAGATAGAAATTCATAAAAGTTTTTCTTTTTAATTCTAAGATTTGAAAATTTAATACAAGGCTCCTAACATATTTTTACAATAGAAGTTGAAAAATAAAAGAAATACATAGTTACAATTTTTTTTTATAAGCATTCAAAGTTTGAATTTTTACAACATATTATGTAAAAATCACGAAAATTCGTAAATTATTTTATGCTAGAAATTCATAAAAAATTTTCCTTTTATATCTAAGATTTGAAAATTTAATACAAGGCTCATTATAAATTTTTTCAATAGAAATTGAAAAATAAAAGAAATATATAGTCACAATTTTTTTTTATAAGCATTTAAAGTTCAAATTTTGACTAAATACTTAAAAATTACGGCAATATTCAAATTATCTTAGATAGAAATTCATAAAAGTTTTCCTTTTTAATTCTAAGATTTGAAAATTTAATACAAGGCTCCGAAACATATTTTTACAATAGCAGTTGCAAAATAAAAGGAATACATAGTCACAATTTTTTTTTTAAGCATTCAAAGTTTGAGTTTTGACAACATATTATGAAAAAATCACGAAAATCACGAAATTATTTTAAGCTAGAAATTCATAAAAAATTTTCTTTTTATATCTAAGATTTGAAAATTTAATACAAGGCTCATAATAAATTTTTACAATAAAATTTGAAAAATAAAAGAAATGCGTAGTCACAATTTTTTTTTTACAAGCATTCATAGTTTGAATTTTGACAACATATGTAAAAATCACGAAAATTCGCAAATTATTTCAAACTAGAAATTCATAAAAATTTTTCTTTTTAAAACTAAGATTTGAAAATTTTTAATAATCTATAATATATCCTAGACAGATAAACCATCTTCGCTCAGAATCGTTTTTCGTATACAATGATATAATATCATTGGACTCAAATTTAATTCCATCCATTACAGTAACCTACTGTACAGCAAAGCGACATACACGACTTACCCGCCTTTTATTTTTGTGTGTCTGTGTACAGCATAACTAGTCGAAATAATCCTTTGATTTAAAACTTTGAAGGTGGTTTCCGATGTAAAATTGAAGATCCTTGGTGCATTATAGAGGTCAAAAGTAAACAGTTTTCAAAAAAATCGAGAAAAACAAAAAAAAAATGACAGAAAAACGGGAGTTTTTACGCAAAACCCGTTTTCGACCAAATCGATATTTTTATATGGTTGTTATTCAAAAACTAATCACTGTAAATCTTGAAATTTTCACCAAATGTTAATGTTAGTGATATCAATATACAGTTTAATTTTCAAAAATGTTTGTCATTTTTTGAGTTATTTATAGACCACTGAAATTTTTGAAAAAAATGTTGGACGACCAAAAAAACTTGAAAATTTAATACACGGTTCCTTATGAGTTGTTCTTATTGTAGCTAAAAAAAATTAAAAATCGTAAGTCACAATTTTTATTAATAAGCGTTTATAGTTCAAAATTTTACGAAATCTGTCGAAAACGCGAAAATTTGCAAGTAATTTTGAAGTTGAAAAATCATAAAAATGTTTGCGTTTATAACTAAGGATTGAAAATTCAACACTAAGTTTTCCATAAGTTTTTCTTCAAGTAGCTATAGAGAAAACTCAAAAAAAATGTCCACCGGAAATTCAAATTAAATTTTTATTAGCATTTTAATTTCAAATATTGACAACAATTCGTCAAAACCATGAATATTTGCAAATTATTTTGTAGTTCAAAATTCATAATATTGTTTGTATTAATATCTAAGGTTATAAAATTTAACACTAAGTTTTCCATAAGTTGTGATTCAAATAGCTATAGTGAAAATTTGAAGTGCATTATAGGAAAAATGTTTTGAGCGTTTGAGTTTTAAATTTTTATGAAATCGCGTAATGATAACGATTTAACCTCAAACCAGGTATTCGTATATCTATGATAATATAAGGTATTATGAATTATGATAACTACATGATAACTACACTAAGTGATTAACTATGCCTCATGCAAAATGCGTCTTAACTGAAAAATAAAATATTTGTTTCAAAATAGAATATATGACAATATTTAAATATAATATATCCCAAACTGACAAATCATCTCCGTTCAGAATCGTTTTTCGTATACAATGATACCTATCATTGCATTCAAATTTAATCCCATCCATTACAGTAACCTATTGTACAGCAGAACGACATCCACGACTTACCCGCTTTTTTTTTATTTTTTAACATATTTCGTATTAAGTTATTTAAAAAACTCACCAAATAAGGTATGTCAAAATTTGGATTAATGTATAATTATAATTCATGTTTAACGAAGTTTTCATTTATAACCACAATACCTTAAATCCATCATAAATCTTCAAGACTTAGAAAACAGATATAGGTGTACCTATGCTATTTTAAGTGAGGACCAACGAGACAGTTTGGATCACGTTTAAAACATAATGGCAAAAAGTTTGAACAATTCATAAGATAAATCTAGTTAATAAATTTTATTTTTTATCATAATATTAATATTAGGTACTATTATCATATTATTACTATTTTCTTATACGTTTAATTAATACAGTCAACAAAGTATTATATACACTAAAAATGATATTTAATTATTTCAACACTTGTTTTATCATTTCCAGTGGTTATAAATTAATATTTAACGATTCATGCACAAATCCAAATTTCGACTTACTCTCACTTGTTTAGTTTTGTAAATAGAAAAGAACTTTTAATACAAAAAAATGTTTAAAAATAATGATCTATTCGAATATGTAGACAAAAAAAATAGTGTTTCCATCAAAATAAATGTAGTTGTATTGCACAATACACATGCACACATCAAGTGTTAAAAATTTGAAATTTATCTGAATGTATTTATTAAGGTACATATTATATATTTAGACCCTATCACCTTCCGAAAATAACATTTCAATAAATGCAAGGTCATCTGCCGTAATATCGTAATATACTAATATCGTTGTTATATATATAATATAATGAAATAAAATATAGCTACTTAGTATATTTTAACCATTATCTATCTATACTGCTAGTATAATTACAGGAAGAAAATTTAACACACAGTTTGAGACATATAATAGGTAGGAATTTCAACGGGCTACGAATGCACGGGTTCAGGTAGTAGGTATGTTATATGAACTTCGGTTATAATTTCAATAGTTGTAAAACATCGCGAAAAAGTGAATCGACGGAAAATAGAAAGATTTACTTTTGGTAAAACTGATTATGTATATACAGGGTGATTTTTTTATCGAAGAACACTCATTATTTAAAAAAGTATGAGTGTATAGTATGACTGTTCTTCGATAAAAAAATCACCCTGTATATATTCAATTTTAACCCTTCTAAATGTGCAGTATTCTGATGCATATTGGACTTATGAAATTCGTGGTTTTTATCTATGAACCATTTTAGAGTAAAAATCATACATGAACTGTTTTTGAACACAAGCTTAAAAAACATAGTTATGTTGAGATTTCTCAGATATGACTGTGGCCTGTTTTTGGAAACGCAATCAAATAACTTTACTCTAAATGACACGTTTACAATAAAATCTGGCCGTGGCCGTATTACTCAAAAACAAAAAAGTATCTTTGAACTATTAATAATTAAAAAAAAAATTTTAACTTTCTTAGTTAAGCATAAGCATAATCAAAGTTATGACATCTTATCTATTGTTACTCTACATAACTGATACCGGCTAATATATTGGCTAATATGAAGAAAATGGACAACATTTTAGTCCAAAAAAATATTTGGAGGAGAATAGTAACCAACCGTTTTTTATAAAGGAAAATGGAAAGTGAAGAAAACCCACAGTATCTCATTGCTGTAGGTTAATGTAGTAATTGTAGGGGAATGGACCCACAATCACGGTATACCTATATGATATGGTGATTTGCACATACTTTTTGGAAGACCTACTGCACATTACTTTAACGCAATTCGGCTCTGGGCGTCTATTCCGGCAGATATTCAAACGGTTTCTGAGATCTCTCATTACTTTTGCGTTACTCCGAAGTACGATATCGCTACATTGTATGGATTCCCTTTGATTTGTTGAAGAACTATGATAAGAAATCATTTTTAAAAACTTTGATAGTGACAATAAAATACTTAAGTTTAAATATTATAATTTCACTATGTTGTTTAAAATTTACAAGGAAAATAAACTGATTAAGACTTTTGTAAACAATTCAGATGATAATGAAATCTTAAATATTAATATTTCAAACCAGACGGTATATATTTTATATGATAATAAATAAATTTCATAGTTGTACAAGCACAGAACATGGTATTATTAATTACTATATCAAGACTCTTAGTATGTGTCAAATTTAATTATAGTGGAATGTGCAAAATAATTTTTGTAAATATAACTCTCACAATTTATTTGTATTTTAAAATGTATCTAAAATTTTAGATTCTGAGCAAGAAGATGAATGTATTGAGTTTACAATAATGTGTTCTCATTAATTTATTTATTATTCTATATATTTTTCTTCATATTTTTATTAGTAAAAACTAAAAAAAATACTCTATTCATAAACTTCAAGGGAGGTGTCTGGTAGGTAGCAAATAGATACTGGTTAAATAATATCTGTGTTCGTATGTTGGGTTTTAAGATATAATTTTTAAAGTGGCGTATTTACGGGGGTCATACTGGTTAATTGTGTACAATAAATATAAAGCATATTTATTATTTTGAAAAAACTCTGTGTATGATTGAATTTGCTTATTAATTTATTATAATACCTACTACTTACTCATGATGGTTACACAATTTGTTAATTAAGTATAACGTTTAACTATATTATTTAATACAAATGACATTTTACTGTTGTCGATGAATTATTCTGTGACTATACTACGAGTACATTAAATTGATGCACAATTTGTGGGCTTGATTAAATAATTAACCACCGATATAGAGTACTCATAGAATCTACCTTCCCTATCAATAGCATAATTAATAGGTAGGTACCTACTGTAGGTATCCATCGCAGTACATACCATATTGACTTTCATAACTAACGCTGTCAATGAACTAAATAATTTTATTTAATTTTATAGAATATTTAAAAACAATAAGCAAAAAATAACAGTAACTAACTTATCTATAAACAGTAGGTAATATTTAATACTGTATCTATAGCAATTATTAGAGTTTGAAAATGTGATGAAATTTAAAAAAAATGAAATATTTCAGTATTTTAATCAATTTTATTTCATTTTTAAATAAGTCGAATTTACATATAATTGTCATTAACTACCTTCATAATTGTATGCTACCTCTATGTATACCTAACTTAAATACAGGGATGGACTATCTTAATAGCAAGGCCCGGGCAAAATAATTTCGAGCGGCCTCAATGAAACTTAATAAGTAGGTGTTTAATCAAATGTTTGTTAACTGAAAATGTATCTTCATAATTCAATAAACAATATATACATTTAGTACATTTGAATAATTTCAGAAAAAAAAAAACTTAACTTGTTAAAAATAAGTTTATTAAAGTTTAACAAATAACATAATATAGTGGAAATCTTATTATTTTTCATAAATATAATATGTAATTGTAATAATATCAATAATTACAGTAAGTGCTATTGGTATTAATACCTACATATTTCAATCAATTATAAAATCAAACAAAACAAATAAATTATTTCAATATATTTTTTTTACCTACTAGTTTTCCAAAATGATGGATAAACTTTAAAAAAAATTTTCGTTGATATCCACTAAATTTGTAAATTGTAACTATAACATATTTTGTATTTGGGTTCAATTAAATAAATTACACACAAAAATATTGGATACCAAATAAATTTATAGTGTTAATGCCTCTTGAAATTTCAAATATAGAAATAATGCAAAACACTCACATACCTACTACAACATAAATACTATTAGATTATTCCCACAATTATAAGTATAGACAATTCGATGTCTTATAATCAATACGGAGTGTGATTGTGTGTGAAGTAAATTATCATTTGTGTGCATAGATACGTTCGGCAGCCACGAACGTGAAAAACAAAATATTATCCTCTATGTATCACCTAGAAAAACTACCAATCGCGGTAGTTGTTATAAACCCATTTCATTATAGTTATTTAATTAAATCATAGTATAAGCAGTTTTTATTATATATATATATATATATATATATATGTATATCTATCTATATTATTATTTTACATATGTATCCGCGTACCCGTGGGAACGAGCACGACGACAGCATAAGGCATTCCGCGGTGTGGACAGTATTGGAGCCACAGCGGGCCGGCCGACCGTGCTCGTCCCCAAGGCACGTGTAGTTGTTGTTAAGCCAGCAGAGCATCCACAAATCCGTATATTTTTGTATTTAACATAGCGTTCAAATAAAGTATAGTGGTTAACCACCTCACTGCGTGTTGCAATTATTTAGTTGTGTAGACGTACATAACATAGTGAATTAAAAATATTCCCTGAAGTTTATTGTAATTTCAAAAAAAGGGTTGAATTCGTAAGCTCCAAGAATATGCTTTGTAGAAACCACTTTTTTGATTTAAAAACCAAAAAGCCCTAAATAAACACAAATGTAATGTAATTATTTCATAAGATTTTTTATAAAAATATCGTATATTGTATGATTAAGTTAAATTAAATCCTACATTATTTGTACTCCAAAAAATACACACACGTACCTATACAATATGTTATATTTTTTATATAAATACCAATATTTTACATTATTTACATTGGTCAATAGTATCCAATTTTTTTAATCAGCGATGACCAAACTTTTTTTCCACTGTGCCCTTTTTTGGATTATATAATATACATGGTATTTTAAAATTTTAATAGTTATAATAATCATAATATATACCATAATAATTCCAATATTAGTAAAAAAAATATTATAAATATTTAGATTTATTTATTAAAATTGAAGAATGGTATTCCTGTTTTGTTTCCTCAAATTTAGACGTTATGGTTGGTATCTTTAATTGCAAAGTGGGAGAATTCATTAAATATTCAAATATATTTGTTGATAAAACAAACTAAAAAGATTGTTAAATCTAAAAGCATGGATTACACCTGACAATACTTATATTAGGAATAGAGAAAACATTTTTTCTAAGCTGACATAGGCCCTTTGATTTAAAATTTAAGAAATTGGCAATATTAATTATAAGGGGTCTAGGCAATTTGATGTTTTATATTTGTTACGGAGTATGATTGTGTGCGAAGTAAATTATCATTAGTGCGTGTAGGTACGTTCGGCAGCCGCGAGCCGCCCGTGAATACCACTCTCGCACGCATTTGTGCATCCGTGGTTTTTAAGAGACGTGGAAAACAAACAAATACGATTTGAGGGAAAAGCGCAAACAACTCGGCCACTACGAGTAAGTAACGCAATGAGCCGCGTAATAGAGATTTCTTGCACCAAAATCCTCCGTGTTTACGATAAAAGTAACACAGGGACACACCACTGAATTTTGGTTTTATTATACAAGAGATTACGATAGAGACTGTGACCGTCATGGAGTATTAATTATAAGTAATTATTAATTATTATTTATATTATTATTATTTAATAATTAGTTACTATTCTAAAATTTTCTGCGTTGTATTTTATTGATTTTCTAAGGTCAAATCCTCCACAACACACAATTCTCGTATGCCACGCCTGCGACGGTTGGCACTGCCGACAGCGTCATTTCACGGCGTCCCTGTCGACGTGTAGCTTGCCTCCGCCCTGCGTCTGCAGCAGCAGCTGCTACGGACCGAATACGGAGACAACCAATACGGATCGTCCATTTTGGGGCGTTGCGCTCTTTGTTGTAGCTGTTCGTTGTTGTAATATTTTCTACATCGTTGGTTGCTCCCGGGTATACTCCTGATTATTGTTTTTTATTTTATTGTTTCGTTCGGTTCGGACCAGGGTAGTTGTTGTACAATTAAATATTGTGTTATTACGACTACCTTGGTCTGAAATATGGATTGCCAAACATTTTTGTTCGTGTATGGAGTTGAACATCGTGTAAAAGTCAAAATCAAGTAAGTCCCGTTTTGTCTTGATGAGATTGCACATAATAATGTATCCTTGATGCTTACCAAAACTTTTTTGTTTTCGTGTCTCTAATAGTTTATATTTTATTATTTGTTTAGTATTTCTCAGCATCAATCAATACGACCGGAAGAAAATTCAAGTCAGCAGCCAAACTGTCAGTAACACTCAATCTCAAAACTAATCCGTTGTTTTCACCTTCTAATGAGGTCATGGTAATTTATTCCCAAACAAATGCATTTTTGTGTACGTACCTACTTCAGAAATATAATTACTCTGGTCCTGTAGCAGCCTAATTCTAAGATCAACCGTGTTATATACGTATTCCATGCAGCCTAAGTGCCATTTACCACAGTCTCGGCACTTGTGTTTTGATGAAATATGTGTGCCAAGACTGGGATACTTAGGCTGCATGGTATACGTATATAAAACGTCTAGCCTTGCCGTTACCTATGTTACATCAGAGGTTCCACAAGTTCGGAACAATTAGATTAATCTATAATATGTACATGAAAACGGTAGATGTATTGAAATAAAATGATTGCCTGACCTTACTAACCAATAAATAATCGTGTTTTCTCTAGCTTTATTAAAATAAATTGCCGTAACATAAAGATATTACAGATTATATAAATATTACTTAATTTATTTAAGCAAAGTATAACTTTCAGTAATTTTTTTTTCAAATATTTGTAACATTTCAACAAAGTGTGTTATTAAATGAATTTTATGTTCACAATAATATTTTTGTTTTGTATTTTTATTTATAAATTAATACTGCTACTAGAAGAAAATCTTGTTTGTTGTCAACTGAATAACAATTACTATAAACTATAGTTGATAAGCGTTTTATGTATTGAACAGAACATTTGTGTTGGTTTGTTATATTTTTAGAATAGGTTTACATATGACACAATGTCATTTAGGTATGTACCTATATTTTTAATAAGATAAAAATAGTAAAATTCATAAAATTTATATTTCATAAACTCTGATTTAAAAATATTAACCATTAAAAAAATGATGATATTTTTAATTCATAGTCCAGTACATATTATTTTTAAACCAGTTTTATTAAATTCATATTAAATAGAAATTTTTAACCTATCCAACAATAATTACAATAATAATAATAATAGTAACAATTATAATTTTGAATATTGTTTATAATATTTTTTTTGTATGTTTAACACATGATATTATGATGTAGATACCTATTATAAGGTATATTATACTGTATAATGACAGCTTGTAACATTTGGTGATCAATCATGATGGATTTGTATCAGAAAAAATGGTTGTGTGTAGTAATATTATACATATCTAACCCATTCAAAACGTATGTTTCAATATTCTAATTAAATTTATTGTTTTAAAATTGTAATATTACAATACATGTTCAATAAAATTAAAATCATGATAAAGCATTGCATTTAAATATAAATAATATTAGGAAAAAGCGGGGCTATACCGTATAGTTAAAAAAAATCGTATGCATACGAGGATAATTTTTATACAAAAACACAGTTCATTATTTCAATTAGTACTGAACTTTCTTTCAATGACGAGGACATCGCAAAAACATTATGAATATCTTCATCATCACTTTGTTTCTCTGTTGGAGAGTTCACCATCCCTGGGTGTAGGTGGTTTGTCCACCGAATATGCACCGGGAGGTCGTAGTAGACTAGGAAATGACTAATGCAGAAACTGATATAAACAATACCGGTACCCATTACATAGACAAGACATAACTAATTTCAGATTTAAATTTTAAAATAGTTTTCAGAAACCAAAAAAAAAAAAAAGCCTGAAGAGGTATGAAGAGACATAAGGAAACCCTTTCTCTCTCTCTCTCTCTCTCTCCATGGAAAACAATAAACTAGATCCTGAACCAGCGGAACTGGTGCTAGCAGGACACCAGTTAGACTGGCCTCGATAGACTTAGAGTAGGAGTGGGCAGATCTAAAAACAACCTAAAGAAGAGGGGAATCCTTCAAGACATTTCCACAAAATGTGGGTATGATTTGGAACAAGACATGGAATACCTACTGAACTGCCAAAGCTTTCTGTCAAAAAATCCAAATGCTATTGAAGTTGCAAGATTCTGGTCAAGGGTACCTAAAATTTTAAATTTAAATAAATGATATGATATAGGTTCCAACATACTATATTATTTTTATGATTATTTAGTGAAATTTTAACAAGATTGAGGTAGGTACTAAAATTTATTGTTATTTTTATAATACGTTTACCATACTATCAATATTATAGGTATCTATACAATTGAAATTATTATAATAATAAAAACAATAAGTTCAAAAGCAAAAATAAGTTAGATAATAAAATAAATACCAAGATATTACTGTAAGTAAGATTTTTTTCTTAAGTTAATTATTATTGTAGGGATTCATTATATAAAGTTAATGTTACTTTTATTTTTTTTTAATAGCATTTTTATTATAATGAATAGATTTATTAAAAAAAAAAAAAAAAAAAAATGAATAAATTAATTGTATCATTATAAAATGTTCTAGAATCTAGATCAAAAAGTTGTGATTTTCATCATGTACCTAATTAAAAATATTTAATTCTTACTTTGTTATGTAATTTTTATTAGTGCAATAGGTTTGAGCCTGCCAATGTTAATACTAAAATAAAAAAGGATAATATAGAAACATCATAATAAGTACCTTAGTTTATATATTTTGTTAGTGGTTCGGAATTATTTTAAGTATCAACATATTTATTTTGGTTCTAGGTTTATACTATATTAACAGTTATTATAGAGATTAATCTCTGCTGCTGACCATTTTGAAAAATTTTATTAAAACTTATCGAAGAATAGCATTTTTCAAAATTGAATCTATCATGAGAGATAATTAATCTATATTTGTGTTATAGTATACTTTATACAGAGAGAATCAAATATCAACTTTTATCTGCATGTATAGAATAAGTACCTATGTTTTTGTATATATATTTTATTTTATTTACATGGTGACCATTTTGTATTTCTTATAATATTATATCAATACCAATATTGTCAGTAAGGATTCAATGCAAGTTTAATTCATAATTGTATAAGATTTGTAAACAATATTGTATAACATACTATATTAGAATGGGAAAAAGCAATGCTATGGCATATTGTGTTCATAATATCAAGTAACAATAATTTTATGAAATGTTTATGCTTTATACTATTAAACTATTTAATATTAATTTATACGAATAAATGTTTTACTTTGTTTAGAAATTGTGTTTAATCATGAATTAAACTTGCACTCAATAAAGAATTTGAAAATTATTATATTATAATGTATGAAGAAAAAAATAGCTAGGTACCATTTAAATTGATTTTTTGAAAATGTTATATTATGGTAGTAATAAATAATTAGTTTTAAATACCCAAATAATGCATACTATTAATAAATTACAAATTGTTTAAAATCAAATTTTCTATAGAGGTAGGTACAGTCAGATCAAATGCCAATAGATTTGCTCTGTTTTAAACTTAAATAATGTGAACTAGGTAGGTACATATATTTTTAACATAGTCTTTTTCTGTGATTTTCATAACATTATATCCAATTATATATATATAATTGGATATTATATATATATATATATATAATTGGATATTATATATATATATATATATATATATATTTATTTGGTCAAAACAAATACTATTAATCAATAGTTTCCTGCTAGAAGTCATTGACTGTTTAACAATGTAGTATGTTTTTACACACTTAATATATCCCACATTTTATATTGTAGGCAGGCTGTCCGTATATTGTCTGTAGCATATTTATCAATAAAATTTCTATGGACTTTGACATCATAACAAAAAAATAATTCTATTTGTATTATATATATAATTTAATGTATTGTACATTTTTCAATTTTTATCATTGTATTCAAATTTAATGCATTAACTACAGTGACCAACTGAAAAAAATATTGTCAATCTGCTTTGTTGTACGCCAATAATATTAGGTCATATAGGGAATCACTCTAATGGATTTGTAAAATTTGTATTCGATAATGTTATATAATTTTATACAAAACACAATTATTCAGAGCAAAGACAGTTTGTCAGCACTTGCCCTACATTACTAAATTATATATTATAATAACATGATAAATTTGTATTACTATTTAAGTATTTAATTTATTTTAGTTATAGTAATACAGTAGGTTGAATTAATTTTTACATAAATCATTCAATTTAAAAATGTAATGTGTGTATAAAACATAACAACATACAAGAATGATAACAAATTTTAAATTATTACACAATAACTAACATTGTTATTTAATACATTTTACAAATTTGTGTGTTTAATATGTATACCTATAAGGGCATAATTGAGGAAACATTTTATGAACATTTCAAGTATACCTAATTATACACAGTAAGACTTTTATTGATCGTTTTTTAATAATAACAAAATTTCAGAAAACATTGATTGAGAAGAAATAGTTAATTTACGTGTAAATATTATATTCAATTTCAACAAATTGAACCACAAACACTCAAAAATAACTTATGAGAAATCTTGTATTACATTATTAAATCTCAGATATGTAGAACAATATAAATATATTAAATTAAAATTCCATAATATTATTACTGATTTTGAATAGTACTAGATATTTATAACCAATGGTATTTTAATTATTTTATGTTATTGTATTAGACTGGCTCACTAAATGGGCGCACACCAGTTGCCTCTGGAAGTAAAAAAGGTCTATAATTGTTATACCAATTGCCTCCCAACGTACCCTAAATGTTATTATAAACAAAAAAAGGTGTAATATTGCTTTCCTTCTCATGGGCATGTAATAAATGTATAAGTGGTTCCAAACATTTTCAAATAGTACTTACCAAAATAAGTTAGTAATTTCAAAGTCATAATTTATGACTTTTGTGCATTGATATTTGACACAATATTATACCACTATAACTAAACATTAAGATAATATACTAGATATATATTATAGTTTGTGTAATGATAAGATATTATTCCAAATTCCAAACCAGACTTAGTTGAGATAGACTGAAATAATATTAATATTATGCGCTATCGTAATAGTGATTGAGTATCATTTGTAACCACTTATTAAAAATACATTTAAAATTACCAAATATTTTTTTTATTGATTATTTTTTATGTAACTATTATTTCAATATAGAATTCTGTACTTGTTATAAAAATTTCATATAAAAAATATCAAATTTTGAATATAAACGAATGCTGGCTAATGCATAATGTCTATAATAATATATATTTATTTATCATCAAACCAAATAAAATATTAAACAAAAAAGCAACAAAAAGTTTAGATGATACTCCTCCAATAAGCATAGCTTGTGTTTGGAGTGATTAAGTTCAAATCAAACAAATTATTACATAGTACATGATTTTAAAGAAAAAAAAGTATATATATATATACAATATAAAAATAATATTAAACGATAAATAATATTATATAGTATTGAAAATATAGGTTACATCAATGGTAAATTTCTCTAATATATTAGGTATTGTAAAAGTTTAAATTCATAATCTAATCTAAGATTATTTTCTTATTACATAGTTGTTTTAAATCAATATTAAGTTTTCTACATAGAGTTATTCCAAAATTTATTGGATCCAATTTACCAAATTGTTTATTAACTTTTATTAAATTTAAATTACTATTAACTTTTAAACGTGTGTTGTATTCATGTCGTGGAGTAAATTGATTAACATCTATTTTTGATAAGTACCTATAAAATAACATTTTTATAATATACAGCCTTTAAATTATTAAAAACATTAAAATCTTTGTATATTTTTTCTGTTGCATAAGACATAGCTTCTTAAGAATAATTTTAATTAATGAGCATAATGTAACTTTAAGGTTTGTCAAATGTACATTTTAAATTCCACCCCAGACTGATATACCTACTGTAACTAATTATATAGATTAAACAAAAGAGAAATATACAATTTTAGATTCTGAGCGGAGCGATGAATGTATTGATTTTACCATGATGTGTGTTTGTTTTTATTGTGTCTGTCATCACGTTTTGGGGCAGTAAAAATGCTTCGATTTTTGACTTCAGTACCTCGTTCGATCAGAAAGTGAATCTAGTTGGTACTTTGGGAGGTCAAAAGTAAAAAATTCTTAATACTTTTCTAAATAATCGAGAAAAACAAACTAAAAATTAAGGGAAAAACGGGAAATTTAACGCACACTCATTTTTCGACAAAATCGATTTTGGTTTTTGATGTAACTTTAAAACGAATGACCATAGATACATGAAATTTTCACCGAATATTTATATAAGTATATTCTATCCACCATGCAATTTTCAAAAAATTTCGACATAAGTTGAACTATTCATAGGCATTTGAAATTTTCGATCATTATTAGTTTTTTTTAAATTAATATCGATAAAAATGTATTTGTTAGGCAGAAAAGCTTGAAAATTTAATACAAGGCTCTTAACATATTGTTACAATAGCAGTTGAAAAATAAAATAAATTCATTGTCACGATTTTTTTTTATAAGCATTGAAAGTTTGAATTTTGACAAAATACGTAAAAATCACGAAAATTCACAAATTATTTTAAGCTAGAAATTCATAAAAAATTTTCTTTTTAAATCTAAGATTTCAAAATTTTTTTGTAAGATTCCTTACAAGTTTTTCAATCTTTATCACAAATAAAAAGTCCACCGGAAATTCAAATTAAATTTTTATGAGCATTTGAAATTTAAATTTTTACAACATTGGATTTTCACTTTTAGTGATTTCCTTATTTTGGTGTAACTCTAAAACAAATGACCGCAGATACTCAACGCCCATTTTAGATTTTAAAAATCTGACACTGCCCCCCCCCCCCCCAATCAATTTTTTAAATAATAAACGTTTTATTTTTTAATAAGCTATTTAATTTAAGACAAAATATCATTTAACATTTTAACGCTACAATTTAGTTAATTTTAATTTTAAATTTAAAACCTAGTCACTAATCACTACGTCAAGTACCTGTCAAGATTATTATTTTGATATTATTTAAGTGTCTATAAATATTATACCTACATAATTCTGTGGATTACATTAGGTATTTTATTCTACGCAGTTATACATTTAATTACAATCAGTTATAAACAAAAAAAATTTAAATGATAGATGAGCGGGCCCCTCATAAAAACGCCCCCTTCAAAATAAAAAATGCCCACAAGGGGGCGGTAGCGCCCACGTTGGGAATCACTGGTCTAAAACAAATGACCGCAGATACTTGAAATTTTCACTGGATGTTTATATAGGCATTTTTTATATTTTATAAAATTTTCAAAATATTTAGATTTGTTTTGAGCTGTTTACTGACATTTTAATTTTTCAACTTTTTTAGTTTTTTTTCTATAAATATCGATAAAAATTTATTTATTCAGTAGAAAAGCTTGAAAATTTTATACAAGGCTTCTAACACATTTTAACAATAGCAGTTGAAAAATAAAATAAATTCATGGTCACAATTTTTTTTACAAGGATTCAAAGTTTGAATTTTGACAACATACGTAAAAATCACGAAAATTCATAAATTATTTTATGCTTGAAATTCATAAAAAAATTTCCTTTTATATCTAAGATTTGAAAATTTAATACATGTCTCCTATCATATTTTTACAATAGCAATTGAAAAATAAAAGAAATGCGTAATCACAATTTTTTTTTACAAGCATTCAAAGTTTGAATTTTGACAACATATGTAAAAATCACGAAAATCACGAAAATTCGCAAATTATTTCAAACAAGAAATTCATAAAAATTTTTCTTTTTAAATCTAAGATTTGAAATTTTTTAATAATCTATAATATATCCTAGACAGATAAACCGTCTTCGGTCAGAATCGTTTTTCGTATACAATGATATAATATCATTGGATTCAAATTTAATTCCATCCATTACAGTAACCCACTTTTAACCTACTGTACAGCAGAGCGACATTCACGACTTACCCGCCTTTTTAACATTAGTGCGTTTAGAAAAAATTTTAGTGACTTAAAAATATGAAAAAGTTTTCAAATCAAAGTTGAAATATATGGAATGTGATTATACCATTGAAACTTTCATCAAAAATAATACAATGATACTTTTTATTGTAGTTATATTCCTAATGCCTGTACAGCAGCAGTTACCATACAAAGAACAGTTAAAATTATGAATTATTAATGGATAATTGATGCAGTTTGAACTATTTGATATATGGAAATAACCATATTAATTCGATTTATTAAGTTTAAGTTTCAGCATATTATTATCTAATCAATCTTTAATTTTATTTAAACAAAGTTTTGCAGAGTTATTTCCTTCAATCAAAACAACATTGTCATCAGCATAAGAAAAAAGTTCAATTTTTATTTTTAAATTAAAAAGTTCATTAACATAAATTATAAAAAATATATGACCAAGTAATGTACCTTGTGTACACCATGTTTTGTTATTAAATGGTGACGAAGAGTATTGTTAATCTTTACAAACTGTGGCGTATCATTAAGGTATATAAAAAAAATAAGTCTAGGGTTTTTCCTCTTATACCACAGACATCTAGTTTATTAATTAATATTTGGTAATCAACGGAATCAATGGCCATTTTTATATCTAAAAATATACCAATTACCTTTTTATTGTTATCAAGTTTAGTATGTACAAAATTAGAAAAATTAATTGTATAGATTATGTTCATAAAATGAAGTTGAAACTTTTAGCTTTAGTACCTATATTTATAATGAATATAAATTATAATAGACCAAAATAAATAGGTATAGCGTATACCTACCATATACGATATATAAAAATATAATAAAACAAAGGCATTATTAATTATTTTCGTAAATTTAAAGTAATTAAACTTGCTGTTTTTTTTTTATAGGTACATCTGATGTTGTTTAATAAAAATATACAAAATTTACCACCACCCATCCACAAAAAAAAAAAAAATGCCACCATAGGCAACTGCCTACAGTGCCTAAAAGGAATTCACCTATGCCTCCATCCCTTTTAGAAATTAAATGTTTGCAATCGTATATCTCTCCTTGACAACATCCTAAATACGTCAGAGACTTCATGAATCAATACAATAAATATTCATTATCATTAATATGTAAAAATTGATATGACGCGATAATGGTTAATGATAGTATATCAACCATCGATGTTCACTATAATAATTGAGCATCACTCGTAGCGATATAGAATTGCGATTGAGTCAGTGGGCGTTATAGTTATTATTTAATAATTAGTTACTATTCTAAAATTTTCTGCGTTGTATTTTATTGATTTTCTAAGTTCAAATCCTCCACAACACACAATTCTCGTATGCCACGCCTGCGACGGTTGGCACTGCCGACAGCGTCATTTCACGGCGTCCCTGTCGACGTGTAGCTTGCCTCCGCCCTGCGTCTGCAGCAGCAGCTGCTACGGACCGAATACGGAGACAACCAATACGGATCGTCCATTTTGGGGCGTTGCGCTCTTTGTTGTAGCTGTTCGTTGTTGTAATATTTTCTACATCGTTGGTTGCTCCCGGGTATACTCCTGATTATTGTTTTTTATTTTATTGTTTCGTTCGGTTCGGACCAGGGTAGTTGTTGTACAATTAAATATTGTGTTATTACGACTACCTTGGTCTGAAATATGGATTGCCAAACATTTTTGTTCGTGTATGGAGTTGAACATCGTGTAAAAGTCAAAATCAAGTAAGTCCCGTTTTGTCTTGATGAGATTGCACATAATAATGTATCCTTGATGCTTACCAAAACTTTTTTGTTTTCGTGTCTCTAATAGTTTATATTTTATTATTTGTTTAGTATTTCTCAGCATCAATCAATACGACCGGAAGAAAATTCAAGTCAGCAGCCAAACTGTCAGTAACACTCAATCTCAAAACTAATCCGTTGTTTTCACCTTCTAATGAGGTCATGGTAATTTATTCCCAAACAAATGCATTTTTGTGTACGTACCTACTTCAGAAATATAATTACTCTGGTCCTGTAGCAGCCTAATTCTAAGATCAACCGTGTTATATACGTATTCCATGCAGCCTAAGTGCCATTTACCACAGTCTCGGCACTTGTGTTTTGATGAAATATGTGTGCCAAGACTGGGATACTTAGGCTGCATGGTATACGTATATAAAACGTCTAGCCTTGCCGTTACCTATGTTACATCAGAGGTTCCACAAGTTCGGAACAATTAGATTAATCTATAATATGTACATGAAAACGGTAGATGTATTGAGATAAAATGATTGCCTGACCTTACTAACCAATAAATAATCGTGTTTTCTCTAGCTTTATTAAAATAAATTGCCGTAACATAAAGATATTACAGATTATATAAATATTACTAAATTTATTTAAGCAAAGTATAACTTTCAGTCATTTTTTTTTTCAAATATTTGTAACATTTCAACAAAGTGTATTATTAAATGAATTTTATGTTCACAATAATATTTTTGTTTTGTATTTTTATTTATTAATTAATACTGCTACTAGAAGAAAATCTTGTTTGTTGTCAACTGAATAACAATTACTATAAACTATAGTTGATAAGCGTTTTATGTATTGATCAGAACATTTGTGTTGGTTTGTTATATTTTTAGAATAGGTTTACATATGACACAATGTCATTTAGGTATGTACCTATATTTTTTATAAGATAAAAATAGGAAAATTCATAAAATTTATATTTCATAAACTCTGATTTAAAAATATTAACCATTAAAAAAATGATGATATTTTTAATACATAGTCCAGTACATATTATTTTTAAACCAGTTTTATTAAATTCATATTAAATAGAAATTTTTAACCTATCCAACAATAATTACAATAATAATAATAATAGTAACAATTATAATTTTGAATATTGTTTATAATATTTTTTTTGTATGTTTAACACATGATATTATGATGTAGATACCTATTATAAGGTATATTATGCTGTATAATATATATTGACAGCTTGTAACATTTGGTGATCAATCATGATGGATTTGTATCAGAAAAAAGGGATAAGTGTGCAGTAATATTATACATATATAACCCATTCTGTGTGCTCAAACATCTATATTGACTTTATAACTGTTGGTAGATGTTTTTTCCAAAAATAAAAAGGAATTGTCTTTGTATTATACAACATCTTATACATTCAGCGAGCCCTATATAATATTATATGCTTAACTCTTCTTAAAGAATAACTATGACATATTCTATAATAACATAAACAAGTATAATCATATGTTAATGTGATATGCTCTTCTACAGTAGTTGTTTGATATATTATATTTAACACATTAAATACATTAAATTTTAGTTAAAATGAAGGTTGCACTTACTTTTACCATACATAGTATGTGTTAAAATATGCAAAAACCGATAATTATTACTAATTATAATACTGTTTCATACAATGCCGTTGACACAGGAGAAAGAGTTTAGGTGGTTCTTTTCCCCCCATGGAAATTATTTGTTTAAATGTATTTACTATCATTTAAAACTATCAGTTTATTTTAATAATTTTTTATTCTATTAGAAACCGACCTATTCTCTAACATACTTTAAATTCCTCTCTTTGGCATTGATTTTCTATAATACTACTACATATGATTAACTTAAGAGTAAATATTGACCGCTTAAAGGTGTGAATAAAATGTTACAGTCTTATAGCAAACAACATTCTAGAAAATTATTTTTAAACTTAATTTAAAAAAAAGAAAACAGAAAACACGTACGCTAGTTATCTAAAAAACGTATTTATCCAATTAATTACAATAATAAAAAGGTAGATTTGTTTTTACATTTATAAAATTATTTGCATTAATGTTTTGGTGAATATCATAATATTGAAGTGTTAAATTTAAATGTTCATGTTACTGGAATTATTTGTAAATCCTTTTTTTTTTAATTTCATAAATAATTTTAAAATTTTTTCTTAATATTAATAATTAATTTGAATTAATATTTTTAGTAATTTATTGCTGATCCTTCATCAAACAAATAAAATTATAAAATTAGATTTATTATTAAATTTAAAATGCTTACCTGTATAATTACTATGATTGTTTAGTCATCAGCCATACCTGAAATTTAATTATCCTAGTATTATAAGAGATGTGATAATTTGAACTCAGTGATGTGAATGAATAACGATTTGAGATACACTTTAACAGTTTCAATTATAATTATTTTTTTTTTATGACAACAAAATAACTAAAGTTGTTATTCATGTTTAAATAACTAATTTTGTATAGCTATATTTAAACTTAAATATCTATGAAAGAAACTTGTTCATATATATTTTGATAAAAGTATGACTACTTAAGAACATTTTTGTTTTAAATATTCAATCCATAGCTAATAATTGAAAATAAATTTCTAACTTCATAATAATTTTAAACATTGGTGATTTAGATGAATTTCATCATAATTTGAATATTATTAGCTCATATCATATTCATTAGAGGTTGTATAACTATTTTATGAAGCGGCTGCCTCAAGAAAAATTGGGGGTGGTTATCCTTATGTCTTAGACAGCCAAACTAGATTATAATTTGTACTCTCATAATCACATATGACCAGCATTTAAAATAAGGTAAAAGTAAAGTATAAATTGTAAAAAAATTGGTGGGTGAGTACTTATTTAAGGTCGTTGCATCATAGGAAAAAAAAAGTTCACACCGCCACGAATCGTATTAAGTCCAAACATATAAGTATAATTTTAAATTAAAATAAATTAAATTTACTTTTAAGGTTATAAAATTAATGATTATAATCATTTTTAACATAATTTAAAAAGGATGAAAAAATATTGTATTGTAATAAACTAATAACTAATTTGAATTAACTTGTGCAATGAGTAAATCTTATTATAATATCTATTGTATTTTATAAAATTTAAACAATATATAATTATGCTTTAATAATATTATAAACAATTGACTTAATAATTTACATTTTAATAGTTCACTATATCTCTAATTATTCAACCATAGGTCACTAAATGTTGAAACAGACTTAAGCTTACTTAATTGCTACTATTTATTTATTAAACATTAAGTGCTCGATTGTTTTCACACGGTCTGGATAGGTAATTGTCTAACTGTTACAGTAACGTTTTATTAACTATACAATAATTTAATATCTAGTATATTTGAATGATGGTGTGATGGACTTGGACGGTGTATAATACAATTATTAAGAGGACGATACACTGCTATTTATTTTGTTAGGTACCTATGACATAACATCTATATAACATTTATATCCCTACTTAGGATTACTTCATTAAAGTAAATACACATTTAAAAAAGTATTATCCAAGAAGCTATTATAATTTATAAATACAACAAATTGATTTTAAAATGGAAATCAATGTCACTCATAAAGAATTTTTAAGTAATTTATTTTTTTTGTGAATGGCCAAATGGTATAAAAGTCGTAAATTTTAAACATAAATAAAAATATCCATAGACACGCTAATATTTTTATTATGCAGATGATCATATATATTTTAAGTTATAGGTAATATTTGTTTATTAAATTCTAAAAATAAACAATACTTTTTATTTAGTCCAACTTGTATATTTACTACAAATATTATGATAATTTGCAAATTGGTAAAAATAATTAATAAAGTATAAAAGAATTAAAATATCTATCCGATTTTTTTGTATGGGTAGTGGGTACCTCGTGTACTCCGTTTATTTAACAGCAGAACTATGTAAATTATGTTGAAATTATTCAATGTTGAAATCTAATAAACTAAATACAATTTGTTTTTCTATTCGGTTATAAGACATCATCATATTTGGTTTCAGTTTTAAATGCAATCTAAAAAATTTAGAAATCACTGCTGATAAATAATAATAATACAAATATATTGATAATATATTAATAGGTTATACCACACTTCGCTGTTCGTCCGCAGTTAATAGGACACAACACCCGAAATTTTATTGTCGTCTCAGTCTTACAAATGCGTAACATGGGCAAATTTACTCTAGGCAGTTCACGTTTTATTCCGTTAGCTTAAAAATTAGAGTGAATAGATCTATTATGAAACTTGATGGTAAGAATATTATTTGTGTTTTGTTGGAAGTTTTTTTACGATAATTCAGTTTTTAAGTGGGTTATGCACGTATAATAAATGGTGAAATAAAAATGCTCGTAACTCATTTAAAAACGGAATTATCGTAATAACTCAATATACGAACACGGATAATCTTCTCACCATTAAGTTTTATATTAGGTCTATTCACTCTAATTTTTAAGCTAACAGAATAAAACGTGAATTGCTTAGCGTAAATTTTTTATATTACGCGTTTATAAGACAACAAATACGGTGGTTGGACCTTCTTAAAGATGAAGTGAATGGGATAAACTAAATGAAAACAATTAAAATCGTTAATGTTATTAAAATATGTTTAAAAAAAATCATTATAATTAAGTATAAGATAGTAATAAAAATACCTTGTCTTATGATACCAACTTAAAGGACAGTATGAAGTTCTCCTTGTATTTCCATCTAAGTCTAAACTCTAGACTAACTCACTTGTTGTTTGAATGTGAGCACATGTGTCTACGGCACATCAGGCCACAAGGATTTTTAGCGCATATTAATAAACTGATAATTGATAAAAGTGTAGTGCTCAAGTTATAATTAAATAATTCAGACTAATATCAAAAGTTCAAAAGTAATACACAGAATTGAAACTATAATTACTACTATAAATTGCTATCGCACGTTTGTAAGACGGAAACAACAATATATGATTATTATATTTACTTTATATTAAATGGTAATTTATTATGATATAGGTAGTCTGCAAATAAAATATAATATAAAACCAATACGACGTTCAATCTTTGAGAATATTATTCGTTACGATTATTGTAATAGACGGGCTTACCCTAAGATAATTCAAACACCGTAATAAACCGATTTTACACGAATGTGTTTTTTCGTGTCGCAAGCGAGTCTGTGGAAGAAATTAGAGAATATAAATAGATAAATAGATAACGAATTCCTTAATTTCAAAAATTAACATCCTATCAATATTTCTAATAGTGTAACGGCAACCCACAGTGAACTGTAAATACCCAGTCGACAGTTCAAACTAAAAATTATAATATATATATTTTTAATAAGTAATAACTAATAAAATGTCTATTATAATTAAATAAATAGATTGAACTTTTTATTGTTAAATATGTACCTATTATTTATTTTTTTTTTTTTGTTAAAAAATGACCCCAAAGTTTATAGTGCTCCAACCCACCAAATATGCATTTATATGCAAAATTAAAATTGGTCTACGGATTCAATAAAGTCTGAATCGCCGACATTTCAAACCATTTTATAAGTGCATGTGCTTAGTATCACCATGCAAATGCATAAAATTCGTCTCTAGTTATGACTCTAGCCTATAATTAGGTGCTAAACATGGATTTAGAAATTAGTGAAGCTTTCGAATCAAAATTTGATTTCGTAGTGTGTAAACAAGTTATCTTTTTGGTGTTTATGCACAATCCAGTATGGCAGTACCGCCTAATACATTTGATAAATAAATACCCGAAAAAGTATGTAGGTATTATAAATATCTTGTTCATAGAGGATGGTATAAACGGGTAGTGCCGGCCCCGACAGTAGAATACTGGGCGGTTCACCTCCCAGTCCGCCCCTGCGTAGGTAGTGTGTGACCAGCTTAAGGATAAGGCGAACGACGACAACACTATGACCGGTTGTAACTTGTGACAGCCCGCCTTTAACCGTCTGCCCTGACGCCTAGTCCAAATGGCAAATAGTTCGATCGTTAGCACACGTCATGGGTTCGCGCTCTCTCGTAAGTATCAAATTTATGTTACTATTTATCATGTAGGTACAGTGTAGGGGAGACCGGGGTACAGTGAGACATTTTTTTTCTTTTCCTTATATCATTGGAATTAATAATTTTCATGATTTTGTGTATATATGATTTATTTTAACAATTATGTTAAGCATTTAAATCATGTAATAACATAACTCATAACTTAAATATATTTTAAGATACTATCAAAAAAGTTAATTTTAAATTGTTGTCCCACTGCACCCCAACCCAGGACACAGTGAGACACACAAAAAATTATATTAAAATATGGTATTATATAAGAATCCGCCAAACCTAATTCTAAAATAATGTTTACTCATTTTGAATAATTTAATGGAATTAAAATTAGCTGTAAATTACACTAACTTCTGAATGATTGTAAATACACTATTTTATTATTTTACACTATATATAGGTAATGTTTATTATAGTTAAATGTTTATGTTTTTACATAACATTTTAAGTTTTAAGTGTTGTGTTTCATGATCAGCCAACAATTAAATAAATATGTCCTGTATTTTAAAAATGAATAGTATAGGTAATAGACCAACTGTCTCACTGTGCCCCGTCTCACAGTGCCCCTAACGTACTTTATAAATTTAAGTCATCGGATAATATATTAATTTGCGTTGTAAAATATAGTTAAATACCTTAAAATACATAATTATACATGGTTTTTATAATAATATTTAATTTACTTACCTATATTCAAAAACAAAAATGAAAAAAAAAATCTTGAAAATTGTAATCAAACAATCGACGTGCGTAAACAGTGAAACGCTGATAACAGGTTATCAAGTTATTGGAGCTCATCCATTCCTAGATTAAAATGTTTATAACATCATAAACATCAATTCATTTTATTATCATACTAACGTACATTTAATTTGGCGCGAATTATGAATCTTGTCTCACTGTACCCCGGGCTCCCCTACACGACTTAACAAACATTAAAATATAATACATGTAGGAAGATTTAAATATTGGCATACAGGCGTATAGCGTGTTCCTTTTCAATCGTCGACTCGTCGTGTTGTGCTCGTATTCGGCATTCGCAGATCTTGAAGATCTTCATTCTAAGGTCTGCGGTGCGCGTGTATAGTCGATAGCAGAGAAAGACAAGGTTCTGCGGCAGGTAGGTAAACTATGCGTTTTATTTTTATTTTTAAGATACCTAACCATATTGTTTCCCATTTCCCAATAATACAACAGTAATAACTCGTAAGTTGTGTGTTTATAATTTGTAATACCTATAATATGTTTGTACCTACCTACCTAAGATTTTAATAACATGCGTGGGTATTTCTTATAGTTTTTATATGTTTTTGGAAATTACCTGGATTTAATAGATACATTCTTTGCATGTATTAAGAATTTATAAATTAGCATTAAACTGAAAATATCGCATTTTACAACATTATCCAATGATCACCTGATTGAGTATAAATTTCTCCAGGAAAACCTATTACCCTTTTAAGTGAAACAGAACATTATATATTTTTAAATTTTAGAGAGCATTTTATATGTTATGTTTCACTTTTCTAATTACGACTTTCAATATATTGTTATTGTTAAGAAGTAAATCGTCTTTAGTCCTACAGCCTACCACCTTATCACTTATCAGATTTTTTGGTACTGATTTGGGTGGGTATTTTTTGTAATTCAGTGAGCATGTTTTTGGTACAAATTACGTACTGAAATATGATGTAGTCCTCTTAAAAATGCACTATAGAATATAGATCGTGTTAAATAAAATAGATAAGTAGGTTATATAGTTTATAATATATTTATATATATATACCTAGTTACATAGTTTGCAAATATAATGTTTTCAATTGGTTTAAATTAATATAAAAATTGCATATTTCAAAACTTAAAAATCACGAAGAACTGTGTTTTGTATTAAAATAATCATCTTACATACAAGTATAGTTGATTGATCAAATGTAATAATCAGGTCTTGAAATTTGTTGTATTTGGATGTTTTTTTTTTGGGGGAGAGGAGATATTAAATGTATTGCTGACTGGTTAAGTACCATCTTTTAGAGCATATTTTATGAATAACAATTAAAACAATGTAAGTATTATATGATTATATAATGTTTCTTCAAATCTGTACAACTTTCCATTTTCACCCACGTTATCATTAATAAATGTTTAGTCGGTACAAATTATAAAATATTAATTATTTACATTTGTGAAAATTGTGAGTAAAAGTAAGAAAAAAAGTGTATATTTTTAAATCATATTTATATAAATTCATGAATCATGAATATTTAACAACTATTAAGTGCATTAATCAATAATGAATGCAAGAAAACACAGAAAAGTTGAGGTGACATTTTTTCAAATAAAATCTCTCATGTTATATGCATGTGTAATGATATTACTTCTACTTCTACTTAACTGTACACCTATCTCTGAGAACATGACTTTATTCATTGCTACAATGTGTAGGTCTACTGTGTACATAAATTTATATATTTATTTATTATCCATATTATGCTTACCTATACCAGTACCTATACTCCCTACTGCAATCTATATTTTGAAAATTATTTATTAGTCTATGACACTATTTCTCATTATTTGTTGGGTTGTTAACAAATTGACAAAATGTAAATTTGAATACTTTTATTTTTAAATACTTTAAGTGTTAAATAGTTTTAATTGGAGGATAGTGACTATTTTTCATACTTAAAGTAATATAATACATTTCACATAATTTTTGTCATATCAAAATGAATAGAATATATTTCTTTTACAAAAGTAAATAGTATTGATCATTTATTATTTTGTAAATTAGTCATATTTTATAATATTCAGAATACTGTAAATAAAATAACATTTTTATGGTATTTGTTAAAAAATTAAACTGAGTATATCTAATAAATCCTATTTACTATAAGGAATTTTATGACAAACCAATTTTTTTTTAATAACTAACATTAAAAAAATGTAATCAAAATCAACTATTGCAATCACTATATAAGAATATCAAACCATCTGAAACTAACTGAGATATATTATATGGACCATAAACATTTTAATTCCAAAGAAAACCTCCAGTAAAATTCTATCAAATTGAATGCCATAAAGATTTAAAAAAATGTGGAGAAATCAGTTAGTATCTTACTATACCTGATGTAATGCTTATACTACCTACAAATTGTGTTACACCAAATTCATGTAAAACTTAATTATACGCACTTTTTATCCATTTATTAGATTGTGTTCTTATCGTAATCACCCTCGTTATAGGGACCACCTTATATTATATCATTTATATCCCCCATAATCAGGGTTAGGCTTATCATAAAAAATTATCAAGTGATTGAATATAATATTATGTATAGGTATTCGATATCTACAGGTGGCCAGTGTCCTGCACTGAAAAAATAACAGAAATGGTATGGGGATGGACTACAATATAATATCAACATCGCGATCCTAGCCTTCTGGAGATAAGGATTTTCGAGAATGTTAGTGGGGGTTGTGACTAACCTGTAACCATAACCGGCGTAGTCTTTTCTTCAAAGCAGTGACTCAGCAGTCAGCCACGCCGAAACGACCATATTCGTGAACTCATCACATTAAAGCTTTAATATTACATAGTTATACATATTTATCATATAATATACTAGTATTTATATTTATACTGCAAATAAAGTAAGTAAATGCGAATTATATCTTATTAATATAAAGTATTCTTTTAAGTTATAAGGGTGCTACGTGGGTGTAGTTATTAAGGCAAAACATTATTGCAAAATGCATCCACGTCGCTGCCTACAGAGACTAATCTATTAAAATAATTGATAATTAGTAAGAGTGAATCTATTCACAATGATATTGAGTAATGCCCCTATTTGCGCTCCGATTTCAAGCGCGAACTGTCTACGGCACCGCTGTAGCCGAACAAGAATTAAAAACTCGATTTTTCGCTGAAAACACGCTTTACATGATAAACTCTCATGCTCCGTAGTGGACAGATTTTATTATTTTTCTTTATATGATAATGTTTTTGTTAGATTATGCATAAATATTTTATTTAACAGGGAAATTATTAAAATTGAAAAGCAATATCATAATATCATGAAAATATAAAATATTGAAACCAAGGGAGAAATGTTACCTTTCTAAGATAAACATATTCAGTACTGGGTATTTAATTAAGATATGATGAACTATTAGAGAAAAATGCTGTGCTGGTTGTCGTGAATATATTTTACCTTTTTATATGACGGGCTCAGTTGGCGGGATGAGCATGCACATAACAGAGATGTATAAAACGTAGAGCATATAACTCGATATCTTCAGTAAAATATATTTTTGTTTCCAAGCTGAAAATGATTTGAAAAGAATAACTTTCCGTTGCAATGTCATATATCATTAATTTGTACATTTTTATGATTACAGACCATGGGTAAAATAGCGAAACCCGTCAAAAAACATTACATCGTATTTGATAGCTGCGATCCTTGTTTAATTCCCCAAAAAATAATTGATGTGAAACAATCAACTGCCGGTAGTCTCTATTTTCTTGTAAAATGGAAGAAGAAAAGAAATCCATCGTATTTAATTGCAGAGGTGGCAAAAAAAAAGTGTCCGACTCTTGTATGCGAGTTCTACCAAAAACACTTAGTTTTTGATGACACAATCGATACACATCAAACATGAAAAGGTAAATATAATTTAATTAAAAACATCAAAATAAAAACCTACCATTTGCGAATTATATAGGCACAGCTTAAATAAAATCATTTTTAAATAAAAACTTAAAAACTATAGAAATCATTCTATACTAATATAAAATAATTGAGTATATTAGTTAATTGAATAAATAAATGAATCCTACATTTTATATGTGGAATCATGTTGATTATTATAATTTTTGTAAAGTATTAACTATTTAATTCAAAATTATATAAATTTAAAAAGATTATTTTTTTAATACAATCAAAAGGTCAACAGATTGTTTGATAATGAGAATAACATATTTTGGAACTTTGCTATTAAAATATTATACTATTGGTTCCCAAAAATTAAAATTCTTGTTATACCTACCTAAAATCTAAATATTCTGACACAGTTCACATAATATATTAATGTAACAACTGATATTTCTCTTACTTGAATTGATAAGTTGTCGACATAAATTTGTTTATTATATTATTATTATAAAACCATCCACATGATGGTGATCAAATTAAGGGGTTGTTTTCAATCAACAGGAATTATTGATATAAGTATATCATAAGTCACAGTATTTGAAATATATCCATGAGTATTAGGTACCCGAATAACATAATATTATGTAAAATAAATTTACCTGTAGGTACATAATATAAATTTTGATGTTTTGGAAAAATTACTGAGCAAATTAAATAGCTTAAATCATAGCGAATAGTACTTATTAACCACTTGGTCAACCGTTAGAAATCTCAAAACATGCTATAATACTGTTCAGTTTGCTGTTAGGCGTGGTCATATGTACAGATATTTTATCATTTTGGCATACTATATGTATATACATATTGCATACAATTTAGTGAGTATGTTTTGGTTTTGCAATTGATATTTCTGTAATCCATATTATAGAAAGAGTAATACTACAAACTACCTACCTACCTACCGATTTTTTTAATTGAAACTAACATAAAATTAATATAAACTATTTTCAGATAATGAATGAACTTTGCGATGGAGTCGTCCCCGTACCTATGGAGAGTTCAATAGATTAAGAAGAATTTCAGACGTATAACAAATTTTTATTTTAATATGAACTTATGTTAATTATTTATTTTTGTAAAATACTTACATAGTGAAATAAATATGCACATTTCAATTTAAGTATTTATAAATATTATAGTTCAGAAAAATAATATATTTAAATAATATTACAAAATATAGAATAAAATAAAGATAGATTAGAATAAAATATTTATAAAAGCTTGATCATATATTTAATTAGGTAAATAGTTAATATCACATGTCCATGAATAGCATGAACTCCAAAATTGAATAAAAATATAGTAATAAGTAATACAATTAATAATGATTAGGTAGATACAAGGTAATGAGTAATGAATGTAAAACATGTATGGGGTACTGAAAATAAATCGTTATATTTTTCTATTATTTATGATGTGGTTACCCCTTTAAAATTTGTTCATATTATATTCTGTGAATATGTGATGTAATAACTACTATTATTGCTTCTTATTCATTAATTAATATTTGCTTAATATTTCGATTTTCATATAACAAGTTTTTTTTTCATCTGATGTTTAGGAATAAAATTAATATTATGTGGAGATGAAATAAATTCAGTAAAAAGTTTCTGAATAACTTGAAAAAAATTTAACACATTATAAAGTTAAAAGTAACTTTAAAAAAAAATTATTTCAATATTTAACTTGTGAATAGCGACAAAGTACTATTAAAATGTTAAATGTGAAAAATTGTGCAAATACAAAATTCTCATTATAGATATAGGTACACTTCAAATTTTATTTTTAATTGTATTTATCTTTTTTATAATGTCATTATTTTATTAGTTGGCATTAACTATTATATTAAAATATAAATGTATTGTAAACAATTTGTTAATACATCATTCATTACTTATTCGTACAATTTTTGAACTTGTTAATCTGATGTGCTAAATGATAATAATGTGATTCATTTTATGATATATTATTATAAATTAATTAATATTGAACCTCTATCTCAGCATAGTGTTCTGCAAGATCAAAATGATTAATTATAATGTAATAATTGATGAACAAATTAGCATTAAAACCCTTCAAGTTAATAAAGTAAAAGTACCTTAATCGGCTGCTGGAAAAATTGAGATTTAAAAAGTAACATAAGTGTTAGTTTAAGTATACAATACATAATATTGTGTAGAAAACTGTATAGTAATTTATTTAAAAATGCAACGAATTTAAGTAGTGAAGAAATTTATATTTCACTATCAAAATCACACCTATTGCAATCACTATCTTAGAATATCAAACCATCTGAAACTAACTGAGATATATTATATGGACCGTAAATTTTTAATTACAAAGAAAACCTAAACCTAAACCTTTTTATATGACGAGCTCAGTTGGCGGGATGAGCATGCACATAACAGAGATGTATAAAACGTAGAGCATATAACTCGATATCTTCAGTAAAATATTTTTTTGTTTCCAAGCTGAAAATGATTTGAAAAAAAAAACTTTCAGTTGCAATGTCATATATTATTAATTTGTACATTTTTATGATTACAGACCATGGGTAAAATAGCGAAACCCGTCAAAAAACCTTACATCGCATTTGATAGCTGCGATCCTAGTTTAATACCCCAAAAAATAATTGATGTGAAACAATCAACTGCCGGTAGTCTCTATTTTCTTGTAAAATGGAAGAGGAAAAGAAATCCATCGTATTTAATTGCAGAGGTGGCAAAAAAAAAGTGTCCGACTCTTGTATGCGAGTTCTACCAAAAACACTTAGTTTTTGATGACACAATCGATACACATCAAACATGAAAAGGTAAATATAATTTAATTAAAAACATCAAAATAAAAACCTACCATTTGCAAATTATATAGGTACAGCTTAAATAAAATCATTTTTGAATAAAAACTTAAAAACTATAGAAATCATACTATACTAATATAAAACAATTCAGTATATTAGTGAATTGAATAAACAAATGAATCCTACATTTAATATGTGGAATCATGTTGATTATTATAATTTTTGTAATGTATTAACTATTAAATAATTCAAAAATTATATAAATTTATTAAGATTATATTTTTTTAATACAATCAAAAAGTCAACAGATTGTTTGTTAATGAGAATAACATATTTTGGAACTTTGTAAACATAATATTATGTAAAATAAATTTAGCTGTACATATAAATTTTGATGTTTTGGAAAAATGACTGAGCAAATTAAATAGCATAAATCATAGCAAATAGTACTTATTAACCACTTGGTCAACCGTTAGAAATCTCTAAACATGCTAAGAAAGAGTAATACTACAAACTACCTACCTATCTACCGATTTTTTTAGATGAAACTAACATAAAATTAATATAAACTATTTTCAGATAATGAATGAACTTTGCGATGGAGTCTTCCGTACCTATGGAATGTTCAATAGATTAAGAAGAATTTTAGACGTATAACAAATTTTAATTTTAATTTTAACTTTTAATGAACTTATGTTATTTATTTATTTTTGTAAAATACTTACATAATGAAATAAATATGCACATTTCAAGTTAAGTATTTATAAATGTTATAGTACAGAAAAATAATATATTTAAATAATACATTAAGTTAAGCACTTATTAATTACATATTATTATGTTGTAAAATCTTATTAGTTTAGTATTTAAATGCTTATAAAACCCTAATCCTATGTTATAATATTCCTAAAAATGCAAGGCTGGGCAAGTTAATTTATTTTTTTTACTTAGTATGTTAAATTAATCTAGAACAATGTAAATTATGTTTAAAGCTAAAAATTACCTTTATATGAATGTTTTACAATTTTTAATTAAATATATGTTTTAAAATTAATTACTGTAGGTATTTGTATAACACCATGATCCAATACAATCCATAAAGAATAATTAATTTTTTTTAAATTTATTTTGTAGTAGTCCAAATTATACTAAATATTATAATAATACAATTGGTTATTACTTATTAGGTTATAACAAATTGGTAATAACTAATTGATTACAAAATTTAGAATTTCAAATATTATGCAATTTAGAATAAAATATTTATAAAAGCTTGTTCATATATTTAATTAGGTAAATAGTAAATATCACATGTCCATGAATAGCATGAACTCCAAAATTGAATAAAAATATAGTAATAAGTAATACAATTAATAATGATTAGGTAGATACTAGGTAATGAGTAATGAATGTAAAACATGTATGGGATATTGAAAATAAATCATTATATTTTTCTATTATTTATGACGTGGTGACCCCTTTAAAATTTGTTCATATTATATTGGCATGTATTATATTCTGTGAATATGTGATGTAATAACTACTATTATTGCTTCTTATTCATTAATTTATATTTGCTTAGTATTTCAATTTTTATATAACAAGTTTTTTTTCATCTGATGTTTAGGAATAAAATTAATATTATGTGGAGATGAAATAAATTAAATCAAAAGTTTCTGAATAATGTGAAAAAAATTTAACATCTTAAGTTAGAACTTTAAAAAAAATTAACTCAATTTTTATTACTTAAATAGTAACATAAATTTAACTTTTTAATCTGTTGATGGCCAGCCTGCAAGCATGAACTATTTATGATAATTTTAGTTTTCAATTTTTATTCATTATAGCCTATATCTATGAAAATTGAACATTTTACACATTTTAAACTAAATATTTTTGTACATTTTAACAAAATTTAAATTTTCAAAAAACTTAAAATGTCAAAATTTTTTATAATTTTTTTTATATATTTAGAAAATGATTAACGTTTAGTAAAAACTGAATGTATCTGCGGTTATTCGCTTTTTAATAAAAACAGAATATCAATTTTCAGTTGAAGTATATTTGAATTGGAATAGTAAATGTCAAACACATTTGTACTTAAACAAATAAAGGGTCATAAAGATATAATCTAACTTTCTTGTAAAATTTTTTATTGGGAGGAAAATTCATGAGCAATTTTATTTTGCATTTTGAAATTTCAAATATAAATATAAAACCATAAATCATTTTTTTATTCACTTAACATTTTTGTGATAATTTATTCGAAAATATAATTTTAAACTTTTATAAAACAAAATCAAGACTTCTATTATATTATTACGTATTACTATATTGTCTATAATTATGTTTATATTATGAATTACGTATTTTAAATCGCATTTCCTCAATAACTATATTTACTCATGAATAAGAATACATTTTTTTAGACTTGCAGAATATTATGCACGTTTATTCCTTTAAACTGCAATAACTGCATGTTTAATAAGACGTATAAGCGGTATAACACTGGAATTTGTTGTCTCCGCCTTACAAGTACGTAACATTCTAAATTTGCTCTCGGCAGATCACTTGTAGCTTCATAGCGTTATTAGTTTAAAAAATAGAGTGAATTGACCTCTGATGAGAATTGATGCTATTAAGATTATCTTTGTTTGTATATGGTTTTTTTTATAATGATTCACTCTAATTTTTAAACTAACGAAACGAAGCTATACTACGTGATCTGCTTAGCGTAAATTTGCCATGTTCCGCACTTGTACCTTAGAGATAGAGAGAGAGAGAGAGAGAGAGAGACAACAAATGTGTACTTCCATTTAAAAAAATGCATACTAGATCAATAAAGATAATAAATCATACATTTTAAATTGTATAAATATTTGAAATTTGTTTACCGCATGGCGTATGTCCGCGGTGCTTTTTCGTATGTAGAAAATATAAATTTGAAATTCAAGTTTGAGTACCAAGCAAAATAGCAAGTTATTAGTCACCTCAATTTAATATTGGAAGAAATCTCAAGTTTAATCACCCATATGTATTACTTTAAAATGTAGAATAGTCTATTTTGATAATACCGAGACATAAATTTCTGCATAAAAAAAATTAAAAATTATAATCAATTATATACAATGTGTTCATCGATTTAGGGAACACTGAATTTCTCGGCCGGATTTGTTTGGAATGAATCGATTTTTTTTTTACATTTCAAAATTTTTTGAGAATTTGGTCTGCGCATGGGCAGTAAAAACTTTTCTTTTAAATAGCAACACCTATTTTTAATACCATATTCGGGTAGGCCTATTTTTCATGTAATTTTCATGTGTCAACTATGGCTCTAGGATCAATATTGACTGAATAAGCACCATGCCAATTTTATTAAATAATACATTTTTAAAATTATATTTAAACATTTATAATTAATTCTTATTGGTCACTTTTTGAATATTAGTACGTATTTTTTTTTTTAGAAAATATGTTATAACTAGGGCTCGGATGTTGTTGCACTAAAAATGTTATAAAATTGATTGCATTATTGCTGTGAATAATACCAGAGATTGCACTTCAAAATTGCAATAAAAAAATATTTTGTACCAAAAAATTTTAAAAAAAAGCAGGTAAGTCGTGGATGTCGCTCTGCTGTACTGTAGGTTACTGTAATGGATGGGATTAAATTTGAATGCAATGATGGGTATCATCATCGTATATGAAAAACGATTCTGAACGGAGATGATTTGTCAGTCTAGGATATATTATATTTAAATATTGTCATATAGGTATTCTATTTTGAAACAAATATTTTATTTTTTAATTAAGACGCATTTTGCATAAGGCATGGTTAATCAATTAGTGTAGTTATCATGTAGTTATCATAATTCATAATACCTTATATATACGAATACCTGGTTTGAGGATAAATCGTTATCATTACGCGATTTCATAAAAATTTAAAACTCAAACGCTCAAAACATTTTTCCTATAATGACGCTTCAAATAGCTTTATCTATAGCTATTTGAAGCAAAATTTATGGAAAACTTAGTGTTCAATTTTATAACCTTAGATGATATAAATACAAACAATATTATGAGTTTTGAACAACAAAATAATTTGCAAATATTCATGGCTTTGACGAATTTTTGTCACTATTTGAAATTAAAATGCTAATAAAAATTTAATTTGAATTTCCGGTGGACATTTTTTTTGTGATAAAGATTGACAAATTTGTAAGGAATCATATACTAAATTTTCAAATCTTAGATTTAAAAATAAAATTTTTTATGAATTTCTAGCTTATAATGATTTACGAATCTTCGTGATTTTTACGTATGTTGTCAAAATTAAAATTTAAATGCTAGTAAAAAAAAAATGTGACTACACATTTCTTGTATTTTTCAACTGCTATTCCAAAAACATTTTAGGAGCCATGTATTAATTTTTAAATCTCAGTAATAAAAGGAAAATTTTTTATGAATTTCTAGAATAAAATAATTTATGAATTTTCGTGATTTTTACGTATGTTGTCAAAATTAAAATTTGAATGCATGTAAAAAAAATGTGGCTATATATTTCTTTTATTTTTCAACTGCTATTGCAAAACTATATTATGAGCCTTGTATTAAATTCTCAAATCTTAGAATTAAAAAGAAAAATTTGTATGAATTTTGATCTAAGATGATTTGAACATTGCCGTAATTTTTACGTATTAAGTCAATATTTGAACTTCAAATACTAATAAAAAAAAATTGTGCCTATGTATTCTTATAATTTTTTAATCACTATAAGAATAACTTATGAAGAACTTTGTATTAAATTTTCAAGTATTTTGATATGGCCATAAAAATTTTATCGACACTTCAAAAAAACATTTTCAGACAAATTGAAAATTTCAGTTGTCTATAAATACCTCAAAAAAAGTCAAAATATTTTGCAAATTAAATCATGTTAAGAAAATTCCAATCTAAATAACTGATAAAAATTTTCAATTATCTATGACTTATACATTTTGAATAATAACAAATGTTTAAAATCGTTTGAGGATAAATCGTTATCGTTACGCTATTTCGTAAAAATTTAAAATTCAAACGCACTTAAAATTTTTCCTATGATGATGCTTCGAGTTTTCTCTATAGCTACTTGAAGGAAAACTTAGTGTTGTATTTTTAATCCTTAGTTATAAACGCAAAAAATTTTATGATTTTTCAATTTCAAAATTACTTGCAAATTTTCGCGTTTTCGACAGATTTCGTACAATTTTGAACTATAAACGCTTATTAAAAAAAATTGTGACTTACGATTTTTAATTTTTTTAGCTACAATAAGAACAACTCGTAAGGAACCGTGTATTAAATTTTCAAGTTTTTTTGGTCGTCCAACATTTTTTTACTGACACTTCAAAAAAAAATCGAAAATTTCACTGGTCTATATATAAATAACTCAAAAAAAGTCAATTTTTTTTGAAAATTAAACTGTATATATATAACACTAACATAAGCATTTGGTGAAAATTTCAAGTATTCACAGTGATTAGTTTTTGAATTACAACCATATAAAAAAATCGATTTTTTTGAAAACTGTTGGAAAATGTTTACTTTTGACCTTTATAATGCACCATGGATCTTCAATTTTACATTGGAAACCACCCCCAAAGTTTGAAATCGAACCATTATTTCGACTAGTTATGCTGTACACAGACATAAAAAAAAAAAAAAAAACACATCATTGTAAAAGCAATACTGTAAAAGCAACAACTCAAAAGGAACCTTGTATTAAATTTTTAAATTTTTTTGGTCATCCAAAATTTTTTTACCGGCACTTCAAAAAACAATTCTCAAAAAAATTGAAAATTTCAGTTGTCTATATATAACTCAAAAAGTCAATAATTTTTGAAAATAAACTGTATATGGATAACACTAACATAAATATTTGGTAAAAATTTCAAGTATTTACAGTGATTAGTTTTTGAATAACAACCATAAAAAAAAACCGATTTGGTCGAAAACTGATTTTGCGTAAAAATTCCCTTTTTTTTTGTTGTTTTTCTCGATTTTTTTGAAAACTGTTGGAAAATGTTTACTTTTTACCTCTATAATGCACCAAGGATCTTCACTTTTACATCGGAAACCACCCCCAAAGTTTGAAATCGAAGCATTATTTCGACTAGTTATGCTGTGCACAGACACAAAAAAAAAAAAAAAAAAAAAAAAAAAACACATCATTGTAAAATCAATACATTCATCACTTCGTTCAGAATCTAAAATTATAATAAACTGATACTATAAGCTAAGTATATATATAACTGACTAATAATATATAATTAAAATTTCTGGATGCTGCTGATAGACTGTAGTACGGCCGTATACATACCGATATGTGTATATAAATGTAATCAATAATTTATCCACTATCGTAGTATTCATTGTCTTAATTAAAATTAAAATATTTATACAATAGTACTATTTAGCACAAATTTTTATAAAAAAAAACTTAGAACGGGCAATTTTGTACAACATACAACTTTTTTTAATTTAATTTACACCTCTTGATTTTTCAAAGATCAATGTGTAAATATGTAATAGGTCTCAAAATATTAAATAATATATTTCAACGTAATTCGTCAAGAAAAGAATAATATTTTTTAAACATAGTAATTTTATCAAAAAAATCTTATCGTCTAGAGGCGATTTTCCAATTTTTCAAATTAAAAAATTTTCAGCATATTAACTATTTTTAATTTTTAATTAGCTTCTAAAAATGTTAGTGCGAGTGAATTTTTATAATTATATCTACCTATATTAAGCTGTAAATATTGTTAATTATCAACATACATATAACGGCATTGTTAGTAAATTAATTAAAAAGTAAAATTAATATTAAACAACACAAACAATTTGAAAGAACGACACAGATTAATCATGCTAAATATACAGGGTCTCCCACGAGTATTTAACCGTTGCGATATCTCTTGAGATAATTAATATATCATAAATCTGATTTTTTTATTGGACTCATATACACAAGGACTACATAATTTTTTCATTAAATAAAGATACCGATTTTATAGAATTTATTTATCTGAAAATTTTGACCTTTTATTGAACATTTTATTATCATTAATTTCACGATTTTTAATAAATTTTTTATCTAAACCTTACGATTTACAGATTACTGACTCGATATTTATGTGGCAGTCAATAAATTTGCTTAAGTTAACAGAAAACAGGAACATATAGAGTACGAGCATATAATATATCATTGGTATAGCCAGACAGTCGAGTTTGAAACACAGTCAGGACTGTAACACGATCAAGTCTGAACCACAGTCAAGCCTACATAATTAAATTGATTAACTCGTACTCTGCTACTCCTGTGATCTTCAATAAACTACCCTCAACAATAGCGTTACTCGGGTGAATGTGTAGTAAAGAATATAATTATTAGTCAATCATTAAATAAATACTGTCTTAGTTACTATATTGTGTCCAATTGTGATAGTCTATGAACGCAGGTCATAAGTTCCTAGGATCTGTAAAATATAACTTAGGAAACTGTATTTTTATCTGTCCAACAACCCGGTTCTCAAGACCAGAATAGCTAACCGATTACTTCTTAACTGGATAGGATTTGGTATAAATATCAACAGCCACTTATTTTAAATAAACGAAGTAGATGTGTTACGACGGCAAAAAACTGGTTTTTATTCAGGCAGCAAGTCCCATTCTAAGGCTAATGGGTATATTCTCCCGCGACCCTCTTTATTTATTATAATATACAAAATAGATTTATTCGATATTTACAGGTGGCCGTGCCGTGCACTGAAAAAATATCAGGAATGGAGTGGGGACGGACTCAAACATACCACCACCGCAATTCCAGTCTTCTGGCGATAAGGATCTTCAAGAATGTTTGTGGGGGTTGTGACCAACCTGTAACCATAACCGGTGTAGTCTTTTCTGCGAAGCAGTGATTCAGCAGACAGCCACGTCGAAACGACCATATTCGCGAACTCATCACATTAAAAATTTAATATTAAATAGTAATACATATTTATGAAATAATATACTAGTTGTTATATTTATACTGACCATCAGATCGTAATATATACTGCAGATAAAGTAAGTAAATGCGAATTATATCTTATTAATATAAAGTATTCTTTTAAGTTATAAGGGTGCTACGTGGGTGTAGTTATTAAGGCAAAACATTATTGCAAAATGCAACCACGTCGCTGCCTACAGAGACTAATCTATTAAAATAATTGATAATTAGTAAGAGTGAATCTATTCACAATGATATTGAGTAATGCCCCTATTTGCGCTCCGATTTCAAGCGCGAACTGTCTACGGCACCGCTGTAGCCGAACAAGAATTAAAAACTCGATTTTTCGCTGAAAACATGCTTTACATGATAAAATCTCATGCTCCGTAGTGGACAGATTTTATTATTTTTCTTTATATGATAATTATTTTTTTAGATTATGCATAAATATTGTATTTAACAGGGAAATTATAAATAATGATAAGCAATATCTTAATATTATGAAAATATTAAAACCAAGGGAGAAATGTTACCTTTCTAAGATAAACATATTCAGAACTGGGTATTTAATTAAGATTTGAAGAAATATTAGAGAAAAATGCTGTGCTGGTTGTCGTGAATATATTTTACCTTTTTATATGACGAGCTCAGTTGACAGGATGAGCATGCACCATAGGCGTGCGAGATGTGCTCTTGCTGCCCTTGTGCGGTTTGAATAAATTTGAATGGGCTGAAGTTTATAATAATAACATATAACATAATATAATAATACTTGTATAACCGAATTAAAATAATAAAGAATAGTGTATTATTGATATTTGATGTATTTTTAATTTTGATATGGTTCTATCTATGATTAACCAATGATTATCGTTTAAAATATTTTTATTTGAGGATCAAAGTTTAAATTTTAATTTTGAGCTTAAAAATTATAACTAAATACCCAAGTATGGGATGGTAAAAATATTAGATGCCCCTGACTTGAAACTCTGCGCACGCCCATGGCATGCACATAACAGAGATGTATAAAAAATAGAGCATATAACTCGATATCCTCAGTAAAATAATTTTTGTTTCCTTGATGAAAATTATTTGAAAAAAAAACTTTCAGTTGCAATGCCATATATTATTAATTTGTACATTTTTATGATTACAGGCCATGGGTAAAAATGCGAAACCAGTGAAAAAAACTTACACCGCATTTGATAGCTTCGATCCTAGTTTAATACCAGAAAAAATAACTGATATGAAACAATCAACTGCCGGTAGTCTCTATTTTCGTGTAAAATGGAAGAAGAAAAGATATCCAACGTATTTATTGGCAGAGGTTGCAAAAAAATTGTTTCCAACACTTGTCTGTGAGTTTTATCAAAAGCACTTTGTTTTTGTTGAAGCAGTCGATACACATCAAACATGAAAAGGTAAATATAATTTAATTAAAAACATCAAAATAAAAACCTACCATTAGCGAATTATATAGGTACTGCTTAAATAAAATCATTTTTAAATAATAACTTAAAAACTATAGAAATCATACTATACTAATATAAAATAATTGAGTATATTAGTTAATTGACTAAATAAATGAATCCTATATTTAATATGTGGAATCATGTTGATTATTATAATTTTTGTAATGTATTAACTATTCAATAATTTGAAAATTATATAAATTTAAAAAGATTATATTTTTTTAATACAATAACATATATTGGAACTTTTTCTATTAAAATATTATACTATTGGTTCCCAAAAGTTAAAATTCTTGTTATACCTACCTAAAATCTAAATATTCTGACACAGTTCACATAATATATTAACGTAACAACTGATATTTCTCTTACCTGCAATGATAAGTTGTCAACATAAATTTGTTTATTATATTATTATTATAAAACCATCCAAATGCTGGTGATAAAATTAAGGGGGTTGTTTTCAATCAACAGGAATTATTGATACAAGTATATCACAAGTCACAGTATTTGAAGTATATCCATAAGTATTAGGTAACTGAATAACATAATATTATGTAAAATAAATTTACATGTACATATAAATTTTGATGTTTTTGAAAAATGACTGAGCAAATAAAAATATAGCATAAATCATAGCGAATAGAACTTATTAACCACTTGGTCAACCATTAGAAATCTCAAAACATGCTAAGAAAGAGTACTACTACAAACTACCTACCTACCTACCGTTTTTTTTTAAATGAAACTAACATAAAATTAATATAAACTATTTTCAGATAATGAATGAACTTTGCGATTGAGTCTTCCGTACCTATGGAGAGTTCAATACATTAAGAAGAATTTCAGAAGTATAACAAATTTTAATTTTAATATGAACTTATGTTATTTTTTTTTTTTTTTTTTTGTAAAATACTTAAATAGTGAAATAAATATGCATATTTCAATTTAAGTATTTATAAATGTTATAATACAGAAAAATAATATATTTAAATAGTACATTAAGTTAAGCACTTATTAATTACATATTATTATGTTGTAAAATGTTATAAGTTTAGTATTTAAATGCTTATAAAACCCTAATCCTATGTTATATAATATTCCTGAAAATACAAGGCTGGGCAAGTTAATTTATTTTTTTTACTTAATAAGTTAAATTAATCTAGAACAATATAAATTAAGTTTAAAGCTAAAAATTACCTTTATATGAATGTTTTACAATTTTTAATTAAATATATGTTTTAAAATTAATTACTGTAGGTATTTATATAATACTGTGATCCAATACAATCAAAAACGAATAATTAAATTGTTTTTATGTTCTTGTAGTCGTCCAAATTATACCAAATATTATAATAATACAATTGGTTATTACTTATTAGATTATAACTAATTGATTACGAAATTTAGAATTTCAAATATTATGCAATTTAGAATAAAATATTTATAAAAGCTTGTTCATATATTTAATTAGGTAAATAGTTAATATCACATGTCCATGAATAGCGTGAACTCCAAAATTGAATAAAAATATAGTAATAAGTAATACAATTAATAATGATTAGGTAGATACTAGGTAATGAGTAATGAATGTAAAACATGTATGGGATACTGAAAATAAATCATTATATTTTTCTATTATTTATGACGTGGTTACCCGTTTAAAATTTGTTCATATTATATTCTGTGAATATGCGATGTAGGTTTCTGAATAACTTGAAAAAAATTTAACACTTTATAAAGTTAAAAGTTACTTTAAAAAAAATTATTTCAATATTTAACTTGTGAATAGCGACAAAGTACTATTAAAATGTTAAATGTGAAAAATTGTGCAAATACAAAATTCTCATTATAGATATAGGTACACTTCAAATTTTATTTTTAATTGTATTTATCTTTTTTATAATGTCATTATTTTATTAGTTGGCAATAACTATTATATTAAAATATAAAATTAACAAAAAAAAAATTAATTTCAATTAAATTATAATAAACTGATACTATGTATATAACTGACTTTACAATATTTGATTAAAATTTCTGGCTGCTGCCGATTGACTGCAGTACAGTATGTATATATAAAGGTAATCGATAATTTATCGACTATCGTAGTATTCATCGTTTTAATCATAATTAAAATATTTATACAAGAGTACTATAATTTAGCACATATTTACAAAAAAACTCAATACGAGCAATTTTTCTGCAACATAAAACTTTTTTTAATTTAATCTACACCTCATGATTTGAATTTGTAGCTTGTTTATGTATAATTTAGAACACATTATAAAAAAATGCAATTCCATGAGGATCCGGTCTTTAAAGTGATATTGAGTCAATAATTGTTGCGCGACTAATCATAAAACAAATAATAATACAGACATGAAATTTTAGGGACATTAATATAATTATGTGGTGAAATAATGTAGGTACCTATATACTTATTGTTAAGTGTACTTTAAGCCAAAAGACTAACTTGTTAGGTTTTTTCTCATTTATTTTAAAATAAAAAAAAAATCAGATGAAAGTCGGTTGGGGTTCCTAGTCATTCAGTATGAGTTAAATTTTAATACAATTATACATCAATCAAAAACGATTCTGAGCTAACATGTTTAACCTAAATTATTAAGTATATCTTCTAATAATATATATATGTATACAGGTTGATTCAAAATTTTTGTTATGGCCATTTTATCACATAAATATACAAATGTATTGTTATATAATTTAGGTATATTAAATTAAATAAGTACCTACATAAAATCAATTAGTTATCCTAGTCGTAGCTATGATTATTTATTGATAACATATGTAAATATATTTGATTTTTTTTTTTTGTTTGTTTCTTATTATTTTATTACTTATTATATTTATAAGAATATCAGGTATATCTATAGCCAATCAGTTATTGTAATATAATTTTCATGTTTTGTGCATTTTATTTGCAATTCACCTAGATACACATTTTTATTATCATTCAAAAAATACTTGTATTGTATTCATATTTTCCAATGATTTATTAATGGATTAAGTACTTATTGCTAATCTCGACTAAAAATGTTTTAATGGTATTCTAACATTTATAACTTTGCTTAAAAAACTACTATATGTATTGAAAATTTCAGACATTATAATGTAATTATAATATAACAATGGTCATCAATTGTCATCAATTTTCATAAAATAAAATAATTGTTTATTGTAAAAAAAATATTCGTTTTCAATAAACCTTAGTACCTATACCTATGCAAAAATATGAAATTTTTCATAGATGTTTTTAAATTTGTTACAACTTGAAACAAACATTGTTGTCCTAGGGAAATTGGTCTATTCAATAAAAATATGCAAATTAAATAAGTCTCGAGTCTTAATTATAGTATCTTATATTGTTAACTGTATTAAATAATCAATAGAAATACATGTAGGTACTGTATGTGTAATAGTGTAACTATAGGGTTGCGGTATATACTATATACATAATAGCTTAAAATAATTATTATTCTAAATATTTTTAAAATATCATAACAATTAAATAATCTCTAAATAGAAATTATTATTATTATTATTATAATTAATATTAATGTCTTAAAATATTCGTTTTATGATAAGATTTAATAAAATTAATTATAATACTATACTTTCAAATACTATAAATTATTGTGAAGGAGTAATAATAAATTATAATTTATATTAATAATAATTTTAATTGTTAAAAAAAACACTGGTTCACATTGCCCGGTATTCCACTTTGTCTGTAACATATTATACAGGGTGTCCCACAAAGATCTGACATTCTGACAAATGAAATAACTTTTGTTCTAATCAATATTTTTTTTAAATTTCTTTTAAATATAATCAATAGACACTTACGCTACATTTTTAGAATACATTTTTTATTTTTTAATACTGAAAATAAAAAACTTAAAAATTGATAAAATTTTTTTTCGAAATATTCAATATAGTCAATTTGTAAATCTGATTTTTAGAAAAGTTTATATGGTAAAAACGCTTATTTAAGTCAAAAGGCTGATTTTTTACAATTTTTTTAAATATAAATATTTTCGTTAAGTAAATTAAGATCTAGTTTATGTAAGAAACTTTGTAATTTCAAATAATATTAAATTTTTTTTTAAATGTTTTATAAGAACATTTTTGAATAAGTGCTTGTTAAAATCTAATTAATTTTTTTATTGTATTTAATTTAATAATATGTGATGTATAAACTATAAATTACTATAATTTACCTAACGAAAATATTGATATTTAAAAAAATTGTAAAAAATCAGCCCTTTTACTTAAATAAGTGTTTTTAACATATACATTTTTCTAAAAATCAGATTTACAAATTGGCTATATTGAATATTTCGAAAAAAATTTTATCAATTTTTAAGTTTTTAATTTTCAGTATTTAAAAATAAAAAATAAAAATAATGTAGCGCAAGTGTCTATGAATTATATTTAAAAGAAATTTTTTTTAAATATTGATTAGGGCAAAAGTTATTTCATTTGTCAGAATGTCAGATCTCTGTGGGACACATATATAATATATAGGTACATATAAATAACGTATGCTCTCCAATCTACTTATTTCTTATATTGGTATACAATATTATACATTATTAAGTTTTTATTAATATTCGTTATAACTTATAACTGTGATAACTGATAAGCATATATTTTAATATAAACATAAGTGATAAGTATAAAACACTGACATTTTCCATAACATTTTCATAATTCTCGGATAAGAATTTTTAATTTTAACCAGTTTTAACTGTAAGCAAAAAAGTGTCAAAATTTAACATGGCCACTACTAACTGTAAGCATGGATTATTTATGAAAATTCTAGTTTTAAATTTTATTCATTATAGCTATGAAAATTGAACATTTCACACATTTTTAATAAATATTTTTTGTACTTTTAAAAAAAATTTCAAATTTCAAAAGACTCAAAATGTTTTAAAAATTCTATTATGTATAGAAAATGATAAACGTTTAGTAAAAACTGTAGGTAGAGCACACTGGTACTTATAATAAAAATATATAAATGTAGGTAAGATGTATTATGGAGGATTTGGACTATTCCAAAAAATTATTGTCCCAGCCCCCAAATGAGGTTCTGTATTGGTCTAGATATGTACCTGTATAACTATATTAATAAGTCCAAGGCGTATATTTAGTGTTTTCTTTTTACCTAATAATTAATTAAATTGCCTATTTTCGTATACGATATAAGACTTGAACCAGTTGAAGTTATTCTCAATAATTTTATATCAATACTTTAAGTATAACATAATGATTAAATTATATTATATAGTCTTAATAAAATATTCATTCGTATCTTGAATAGGATTTGTCAAATCTGTTCTCCTATAAAGAAAAGTTTTTAAGAACTGTTCAGATGACATATTATTGTGGAAGTTCAAGAAAGGCTTTACGACTTCCTTACAAACATAAATAAAATGTCAGGACAGATGAAAATCCGTTTAATATTGACATTACCTTATGGGTATGACAACAAAACTTCTTCTTTAATAGACGTTGAAATGAAGGACCAATTTTCTATTCAAAAATAATATTTTGATACTTAATAATTCTAATTCCCATATACTAATTAAAACAATATTACGATATAACAACTATTATATTAATTATTTATTGCAAAATATTCCATATTAATTACCCAAAGTACACAGTATAGGTTGGTATTGTCCGTTTCAAAAATTGTAATAATGTATTTTATATAATGAAATTTCGTCAAAATTCACGATCTGTACAAATTTCACTACCTATCTGTTTATCCAGTTTATGGAATGAGCGATTTCATTATGTGGACGCGACATAGTATAAACCTAATAAACATAAGATGTATAATCAAATTTTGCTCAATTTTCATAATGACACATTTTTACTAAGTAGATCTTGCTTTTATCATGTATATAATTATCTAAATTTTACGCTAAGTTAACAGATTTGAGTTGCTTAATAAAATTAAGTATTTTTTTTAAAGAAATTTTTATAATTTTTTGAACAAGTAGTAGTTCTTAATCATTGAATAAATTTAAATTTTTACTATTGTATTTATGGAAAAATAGGTAGTAGGTGCTTATCTAAATTCATATTTAAAATTCTGAGAAAAGCAATGAATGTATTTATTTTATAATAGCTGATAATGTGTATTTTTTTGTCATCATATAATAGATCAGAAAATATGCTTTACTCATTGAAGTTGAAAGTACCTAGTGTCTTGATAGTAGCAGATTACTGTCAAAAGCATCTCCAGTACTTTTTAAAATAATCTATAAACTTAAAAATTTACGAAATAACTAAAAAATGGGATATTTAAACTTTACCAGTTTTTATCAAAATTAAATTAGTTATTATATTGCAATTTTAAGTTATAATTTAAAAATTTTGATAGTGTCAGAAAATATTTTTATACAATCATTTTCTGAACCCTGTATGATTTTCAAAATATTTTAGCTATCTATAGCTCTATGAATAGGCATTTTTAATAAAAAAATTTTTTTTAAACACTGTCGAACTGGATGACCTGAGCGGCCTCTTACACAATGTACGTTGCGTCATTGCTGGGGGACTTACGCGGGCGATTCGCTTGAACTTGGTGGCAAGAAGTTACCATCACGCCATGTTCGATAGAAGGAATATTTTTATCAAGAATAATAAGCAAAACAACTTACCACGTAATTGTATAGAATTTATGAGGTTTATTTTGTTGCGATGAGACACTTGTTGATCGCTTGACTAGTGGTTCGACATTACCATTGGACATTCATAAAGTTAGCAGCACAACTATATGACAGACACTCATGAAACACAGGTAGAGCTTTCGACACTTTTGTGCTGCTAAATATACTACAGCAGCACAACTTTATGTCAGCAAAGTTTCACCCCTATAAAAAATGTCAAGCATGATTTGTTGGACGTTGTTGGACCTATCTGACTGTTTGTGTTTTGAATATTCAAAGCTTAAGAATATCTAAAACTATTAGTTCAATAGGTAGCATAATTTAAACTGCTGAATTCCAACAGAATACGTAGAATACATTATATTTACGTTTAATTTAAACTAACTTTCATTGTAATGCAATTAAAATGTATGATACTTTGTTTAATATTTAAGTTAAGTTTTGTTTTAAATAGTCTATTTAGTTTTTGTTTAAATGTTTAATTTCGTCCAGGGTACCTATATCATACTAAACCTAATAAATCAGCTTATCGACATTATGTTTAATAACTATATTATAAGTACTGTTTCTAACATATGGAAATGATTCCAATTATTATTATATTATTATGAAGTTTATAGTACCACAGTTTGCAAACGATTCAATGCGTGCTACTTTTAAAAATGATAATACCCTTTTGTAAATTTTAGTTTTATTTGTAATATTCCGTGTATTCAAATTATACAAACTTAATCACAAATATAATTTTGAAAATACTAAATAGGTTAATTCTAACTGAAATTTATAACGAAAATAAATTTATTTTTTAAATGCACGTGTATTTAAATTACACATCTAAAATTACAGTTTAAAACTCACATAGAAGTGTATGGTTAGGTTTTTTACCTATGGTTTTTAGTTACATTTTATAGTAAGGTAGACACTGAAGGATTTAGGGGGTGGGGTTCTTGCGAGCAGAAGCACCCTTCGTTCCGCTTAATATTATTATTAAAATGTTTTTTTGTTATTATTATTGTATATGACTTAGATATAACATATAACATAGAGTTAAACATTTTAATTCTAGACTACTACTCAAAAAAAGGTTAATTTTTATTTTAATCCCGAAGTTTTATTTTATATGAAAGTATTTTCTTTCAACCTATCTTTTTTTTTTATTTAGTTAATATTATTTATATAAACTATTTTTAGTAAATTATTATTTTTAAATCAAATTATATTTTTTATACCAACTTAGGTTTATTTATTCAACTAATATTTTTAGAATAATAATACAAACACAATATTCGATTTAGATTTTTTTTTACAATCGCGGATTTCTATTTTTTCAACTTAGTTTTAAATATTCAACGTGAACTTTTTTATTTAATTCAAATAGCATAAAAATATAGATTGATTACAGATATCTGAATTTTCTGATTAGAGAAGTTGAAATAAAAAATATAATTTGATTAAATAATATTATTGATAAACAAGTCAAAATAAAAAAAAGCGGGTAAGTCGTGGATGTCGCTCTGCTGTACAGTAGGTTACAAGTGGGTTACTGTAATGGATGGAATTAAATTTGAATCCAATGGTATTATATCATTGTATACGAAATACGATTCTGAGCGAAGACGATTTATCTGTCTAGGATATATTATATACAGTAGAATCCGCTTATTTGGGACACCGCATAAAGGGGACAACCGCTTAATGGAGACAAATTGTCATAGTCCCGAACGGATGTATAAGCTTAATACAATTTAACTTCGTTTATCCGGGACAAACATCGGTTATAAGGGACAAAAAAAAAAGCGTTTAACAAGATATTTTGGCCTAAATTATCTGATTTCTTATCGAAACTGTAATTATCTAATCTTTATGGCTCTATTATATTTTATATACGGACGTATATGTACAGGCAATGTACGTATATCTTACGTCAATTATGTCAATCATTTTTTTTCCATTTCCACAATAAGAGTCAACTAGCCTACGTACAAAATCGAAAACCTTTAGTTCAAGTTCGTTCGTCGATGTGCATTAATGTATGTGCGTTTTTATTATTCCCAGTTTGTGATAGTACGTAATAATATTATGTCTCGTAAAGATTTAACATTGATTGAAAAAATTTCTATACTGGATAAAATTAAGGCTCAACCTCATAATACTAGTCTTCGTGAGTTAGAGAAATTAATAGGCACGTGCAGATTTTATCAATAAACAAAGATTTAATAAATTAAATCAAAGAACAATGGACGATTTTCTGCAGCCTAACAAAATATAAATTAAGTATGTTAATCAATTAATGTATCATAAATATATATATGTAATAAAATAATAATCTAATTAATTTACGATATAATATAATACTAAATTGTAAATATAATGTATAACTGCTAATAATAATAATAATAATAATATGTAATTTTTAAATAAAGTATGAATTAAGTGTGTATGTATGTATGTATTTTTTAAATAAAGTTATTATGTATGGATATATGCACTAAAATAGTTTTGGTTTATTAGTTATCCGGTTAATCGGGACAGTCGGATAATGGGGACAAATAGGTCACCGCCCAATGTGTCCCAATTAAGCGGATTCTACTGTATTATTAAAAATTTTCAAATCTTAGATTTAAAAAGAAAATTTTTTTTGAATTTCTAGTTTGAAATAACTTGCGAATTTTCGTGATTTTCGTGATTTTTACATATGTTGTCAAAATTCAAACTTTGAATGCTTGTAAAAAAAAATTGTGACTGAATTTATTTTATTTTTCAACTTCTATAGTTAAAATGTGTTAGAAGCCTTGTATTAAATTTTCAAGCTTTTCTACCGAACAAATAAATTTTTATCGATATTTATAGAAAAAAAAACTAAAAAAGTTGAAAAATTAAAATGTTAGTAAACAGCTCAAAACAAATCTAAATATTTTGAAAATGTTATCAAATATATAATATGCCTATATAAACATTCAGTTAAAATTTCAAGTATCTGCGGTCATTTGTTTTAGAGTTACACCAAAATTTCATGTATCTATGGTCATTCGTTTTAAAGTTACATCAAAAACCAAAATCGATTTTGTCGAAAAATGAGTGTGCGTAAAATTTCCTGTTTTTACCTTAATTTTTGGTTTGTTTTTCTCGATTATTTAGAAAAGTATTAAGAATTTTTTACTTTTGACCCCCCAAAGTTCCAACTAGATTCACTTGAACGAGGTACTGAAGTCAAAAATCGAAGCATTTTTACTGCCCCAAAACATGACAGACACAAAAAGAAAAAAAATAAAGAAAAACACACATCATGGTAAAATCAATACATTCATCGCTCCGCTCAGAATCTAAAATCTGAATTGAATTAAAAAATATGTCTTACTTCATTAAAAAAACTACATTTTTTATTCTACTCAGCCCTTTTTTATTTAAATTTAAATTTTGAAGTAAACTTCATTATTTCATTAATATTCTTCATATAAACTTAGATTTTGTTTCTTCAATTGCTATGTTTTAATGAAATTATATTTTATAATTCACTTAGATATTTTTATTCAGATTAATTTTTTTTATCATTTGTAAAATACGCCAAAAATAATAATTATTAACATTATGAAGAGTTAAAACTAGTCGGGGTGAGTTATTGTTTCATATATATCTATATATATTCCCACTTTAAAAAGTTCATTAAAAATCATGGTTTTATTATTTTTTTTATTTTAGCTAAGGAATATCAGTAATTTCCTTTTTATTTAAAATTTTTTCGATATTCAGTTTTTAAACATTTTATCTGTAAAAAAAATTTTTTTTATCATCCCCCTCGGTTTATTTTTCGATTTCTAAGCTTTCTGGTGATTTACAAATTCAGGGAATGAATTTACAATTATTTACAATGGATTTATAATTGTTTAAAATTTGTTCGGAGGTGATAGATCAAAGTAGGGGGGCCAACTTTCATGTAACGCGCTTTCAATCACTTTACCAAATTGTTTATTATAAATGTATAAAAATAAATAACTCAGCTGACAATCAAGTACGGAGTACCCTTGGTTTTTCCGCGGCCGCCTCCGCCTCGTGCTATCTTAATTTATCTGATAACGACTGCACCTGCCACCTATATTATAATTGCTATATATTAGAGATGTTACGAACTGTTCGATTTTCGAACCGAACTCTACGTGTTTGGTTCGGTTCGAAATCCGAACTGGAAATTCCAAATAATCGAACCGAACCAAATATCTAATAGTTCCGTTCGATAATCGAACCAGAGAAATAAAATTAAAAGTCGATAGAGTAACGGCTAAAATTATAAATTATTATTAAATAATTAATAATTAATAGATTAATATATATTAGTTGTTTAATGTTTTAAATATTGACGTTTTTCGCTTATTCTTATCAGCTATCATCATATTAATAATTAAAAATTAAAAATCTCATGCATAATAATTATTAACTAGGTATTAAAGTATTTAAAGTATTTAAGTAAATAATAGTAAAATCTATATTCAATAATTCTGAGGTATGGTGGCTAAATGATAAATAAATAAATAAATAAATAAATAAATAAATAAATAAATAAATATTAAATAAAATAATATTATAGGGGTATAACATTGCTGACATAAAGTTGTGCTGTTGGCAGCAAAACTTTGAAAAAGCTCTACCTGCAAAAATAATGTCCAACAAATTTTCAGATTGGTCCAACAATGTCCAACAAATCACGCTTGACATTTTTTATAGGGGTGAAACTTTGCTGACATAAAGTTGTGCTGTTGGAAACACAACTTTGAAAAAGCTCTACCTGCGAAAATAATGTCCAACAAATTGTCAGATTGGTCCAAAAATGTCCAACAAATCACGCTTGACATTTTTTATAGGGGTGAAACTTTGCTGACATAAATGTGCTGCTGTAGTATATTTAGCAGCACAAAAGTGTCGAAAGCTCTACCTGCGAAAATAATGTCCAACAAATTCTGAGATTGATCCAACAATGTCCAACAAGTTGCCAACATATTTGTTGGATGTGTTTCATGAGTGTCTTGACAGACACTCAGAGTTGTGCTGCTAACTTTATGAGGGTTACTATTGGGTCACTTTAATCGCGAACCACAAAAAAGAACAATAATTTGGTTCCCTTTATAATAGCGGACAACAAGAAAAAGAACAATAGGGTAGAAGACACGTAAACATCAGTGGCGGCTCGTGAACCGTATGATGGGTGAGGCAGATATTTTCAAAATGTAAACACACCATAAGGCAATGGGAAATAATTTCCCAACCAAAAAATTAAAATCTTGAAGGTTCTGTTAAAATAATTCATCGGTAGAGTGCGTCAAAACAAATGTCAACATATCACTAAACACAGATAATTGTATATTATATTATATATATATATATATATAATTACTATTATTAAATCTCTATTTAGTATTTACTACACAATTTTATATTATTATTATTATTATTATTATTATTATTTTTTTTTTTTTTTTGGGGGGGGGGGGTTATATAAAAATGAGTTTTAAGTTAACTTTTAAAATAATTCAATTTAATATTTAATATTAACCTTTAAAAATATATAAATAATAAAGCATACTCAATATTATCTGAAATATCAGAATAAAGTCAACTTTAAAAAAAAAAAATACTTATTACATAAATTTAATTTACTAAAACAATAACAAAATTCATTTTTTATTATGTTTTATAAATTAAATCTATTCTTCTGTCTTTGAGTAATGCAAATTTGTCAATTATTATTTTTATTTATTACTCTACTAAACTATAGTACAAATTACAAGACACTAAACAGATAAGAACCGATATCTTTAGTTTGTGATAAAAGTATTATAGGAGGTATACACTTACACTAAACAACATTACGACAACCTACCAGTTCCTATTTCCATTAGTGGAAGTTACGTCACTTCGACAAATGACTAATGGATAATGTTGACAAACTCTGAGGCCCGAATCATTCTGCCTCATTTCATAATAAAATTCCGACTTCCCCCTCTACCATGATATATTTTATAATCGTCTGAGGCAAAATATTACTAGCTTCTCGGCACTCTTCGGCTTTCGTCGAGATCGTTCTATCGTTTCTATCGTTCTAACCTAACCTAACCTAACCTAACGAACATCTTTGTCGTGATTTTTGATAACAGTGACGAAGTATAAAGTACTATCATAATAATATTATACACGATAAAATACATTTTTTTTTGTCAGTCTAATAATATTATATAATAACATTAATAACAAAAAGATATTGTATTTTAAAATGTATAATGTCGATTGGAAATAACAATAATTATAGAATATGTCCCTCCTTTTTCTTCATAATACTTAGGTGAGGCTGAGCCTCACTTGCCTCCCTTGAGGAGCCGCCACTGGTAAACATGACAATGCCAATATATATTATAGGTATACACATATATAGCGAAAAATAAAAATGTTAACATCTAAATTCATACAAAAAATGTTTTTATTAATTAATGATCTTTTTATTATAAGTTATCGTTTGAAAATCAAAATTTAATAGTGCTTCAACGGTTTTGCCAATAAATATGATGGTGAACAAAATTAAAATGTTATACCTAGGTAAATTTAAAAAAAAAACAAATCTAAATGTTAAACAAAAAAAGTTAATATTTTTTAAAATAATTTGTACCCACAAATTTAACGGTACAATTACTCGGTAAATTACCAAAAAGTTTTTTTATGGAAAATCCACATCACTAATAGTTCCCGGTAAGGTTACCGTTCAAATCATTGATACATTATACAGTAATAACGCCGAATAAAAGTAAAGAAAAATTAAGTAGAAACTCCGAAATATGTATTCTAAAGCGATTAGTATTCCATTTTTTTAAACCTTGTTAGATAAGAACTTTTTGACATACTCTGAGAGGTTTTTTAAATTGTCTAATGGTTATAAATGTAGGGAAAATTAGCATATTAAATAAAATTATAGATCTAAATGTACTACATTTTCTTTTTCAACTTAATTATATTACTATAAATAATAAAATCTAAAAATTAATTAATTATACTAAGCTGTACCTAATAGTTAATAATTATAAATTGTATTCATGTTCAACAGAATTTTTGATCTACCTAGGTAGATGTCGATGTTCTATAATAATTACAATGTTTCATGTTAGAAAGTTGGAAGCAATGAGAAAGTATTATTCTGAAAAGGATTCATCTAACAATAATAAAAATTAATAATGAAGAACGAAAAACTCTAATTAAATGAATTATTTTTTAATCTAAAAATTAGAATCTTTTTATACTAAACAATTATTAATTTTAATTTTATTAATTTTTATACCAACCTATATGCATTGAATTGTTAATATAACTTTGTAAAGTTATAATCTATACAAGTTACTAGATGCCTTAGAACTTGAACTATAAAAAATGTTGTACAAGGAGTAAAATATTTGAACTCCAGCCTTAAAATTGTTCTCCTGGACAATTTCATATAAACGATTTAGAACATTTTCATTTTAAACCCACGAGTTGCAGTCAATTTAATTATTGTTTTATGAAGTATAGAATAAGTAAATTTGTTCAAAAAAAAAAATGGCATAAAATTCAACCCCCCTCCCCCATATCTGGGGTAAATCCATATTTTTTCCAAAAAAAGTTAAAGTTAAATTAAACACACACGCATATATATATATACACACATAGAAATATTATTGTTGATTTAACTTTTTACAATTTTGTTGACAGTGTAGTTGTTAATTATACAAATTTTGTAGTTTAATTAACACCAACAGGAGTATATTTAAACCATATGGTTTGACTATAATTAATATTAAAATAACAATGTACATATTATTATTTCAACTTATTAGTTATTAATATAGTTAATTTGAATATAATCTTGTTAAAATAAAACCTTTATATATTGGAAATAACACGAAATGTAATTACCTTAGCAATTATAATTTTTTTATTTTAAAACAGCTAATAAAACGTTGTTTTTAACTGCGATTTGATTTTAAATTGGCAATGCGCTGTTGAGTGTTGTTATTTCAACATTAATAGTGTTGTTTTAATCAGGAACTGATGTTATCAATGATTGTTTAATTATTGTGTTAATACCTATTTTTAGTAGAAAACCACAAAATCGGTACTAATATGTATACAAACTCTATGTGTCTATGTAATAGGTATTTGCCTATAATTATTAACATAATTATGTTGTACAATGTTTATAAAATAAAACTTACCTTATACCTACCTATATTATAATGTTATTGGAATTTTATTTAAACTATATACCTAGTCTGCAATACCATAATGCATCAAAAATAATTATATTTAAATAACATTACCTATTAAAATACCTACCTAGATAAAAAATAATGGTATGGACATAGGAAATTACATTGTGTATCAAGATGACAAGATGAATAAATTTAAACTTACCTAGCTAAAATGCAAATTGGCAAAAAGTACCTAGGTATAATAATAATATAGCATATTAAAATATATGGGTAGAATTATAAAAATATTCTCTTAAATACCATGGTTTTGTTTAGTTTTCTCATCTGGATAGGTAGGTAAGTAGTTAAAACAACCCAGTGGTAGCGAGATCGAATCCGTTATGATGATCGATGGTCGCAATTATAAAACCCCATGTATTTTGCATTTTTATTACAATTTATTTTCAAAATCAATTAATTAGACATTTACATAACATTAGGTTGGTGTTGTTTTAAAATGTTTGGCCATTTGTTAAAATAAAACATAGAACACCCAATACAACAACAAGCTTGTAGTTAATATAAAATGAGTTGGTGTAGATTTGACAACTAATATGATAGTAAATCCAACTACATAATATGCAATTTAATATAACCAATAATTTGTTGTTATTTTAACGTAATTTGGAACTTAAGAGGACCAATATAGCGGGATAATTTGAGAATTACAATGTTATCTTGACACCAAACCGACCTTAGTCGGAATATAACGTGCAAGTGTGTATGAGATTAACTCAAATTGGTGTTGAATCTACAAAAGTTTTCTATGTGTGTATTTATATATATATATATGTATAAATCGTAATTAAGTTTCAAATAAATTTGTAGAACCGTAAGTTTTTCTATGTTTATCAGTTGAAAATATTTAATTTCGTAAAAATTACAGGATTCATACTTCCTAAAAACTTAACCAGTCAACCATACTGTATTCACTTTACATTATTTATAGTATAGTTGTAGTGACATATTTTTCTAGTAGGTAGCGTTATAACAATATTTTAATTCAGTTTAAATATAATAGTATAATAAAATTAATAAGTCTAATATAGGTATATTTTATTATTGCATTTAAAGTGGCTGCGGTGGAAAGAGTGTCTCATATTGATGCCGTTTTCATCGATGGTATAATATAACATTATTCACGGCGAAGATGTGTAAGTTTAGCCTTTCGACGGACCAATATATTTAGTGCTGTCACAATAATGCAAGTTATACTTAATCAGTGGTGTAGTTATGTTTTTGTTTTGTGAGGGGATCTATTCCCACTACCACCACACATAACTACGCCACACTGTACATAATCTATATGATATATGTATATACAATGAAACCTCTCTAACGAACAACTCTACTTAGCGAAATCTACTCCCCCTTTAAATAGAATACGAAACTTCAGCTGCCTAGACTAACCAGTATTTGAGGTTTCACTGTATTTATAAAAATTAATCTAATATATTATTATACATAATTCGCAGCGATCGACTCTTGCAGTGTGTTTGTAGTTTCTCTGCTCTCCTATAGGTACTTCCGGTCGCCAGCGGTGGTTGTCGTGATGTTATTAAGCCGCGATGTACGTCAAGTGAAAAATACTGCACATGATGGTGATTATGTTCCCAATAGCCATGAACATGTGTATCTTTCGGAAAATCCGATGCATGATCATGTAATGCGGGCACTCAGTTAGTCGGCCCAGATCGCAGCGGCCCACTTCCTTGCCCAAGCCCACTGACTTCTCGATGGCTGTCTTAGTGGCGATAAGTCTCAACACCGTTGGCACCACGTACAGTCTGATCGTCAGTTCCAACAGAAAGCACGTACTCAATGCGAAAAACTGTAGTGCAGGGAAATACGTGAAAACGCCATTATTATTATTATTGTTCTAATTAATTATTCTAAGTATGTGACAGATGAAAAGACCTTTGATATACCTTTTTTTAACTCCATTAATTGTGAGCCACAGTTTATTTTTAAGCACGTGTAGTATTATTTGGGATATTTTCCCAAAATACAAGTCTAATATTATATCCGATCACAATTATAGGTAACTAATAACTATTATACTTATACTCGTACATTTAAGCTGGGGTGGACTGGCTATGTTTTGCCTGGGGTGCAAAATAAATTAAGGGCCTGTATTTTTTTTTCAAAGAGTCCAGATAATCAAATAAAAAAATAAATTATGAATAACATTTTATTTTTATTTTATAAAGAGCAGTTATTTTATTTTTATTGCGTAAACACGAGTGATATACGATGTAATATTTTAAATATTATAATAACAACAGTATTGTCAATTTCAATTATAATTTATCTTTATATCCTACATTACCTACAATAAGTGTTAAATTAAAAAGGATCCGACAGTGGTTATCGGTAGATTGGATCATACATACGAATGGGGAACCGGGGTACTACATGGTGTATAGTACTCTGGCCCAGTCCACCCATGCATTTATGTCCGTTTATGTGATTGTGAATATTTTACTTATAACACGATTGTAAACGAATTTTGCTTATCAATGAATTTATTTGTTTTAGCCGAAAACCGATCGATTTTTTAATGTTTTAATTAGGCTACATTGCCAAATTTATAATTTCAAAATATATTTCATTTTATATATTAATAATACAATGTTTCATTATAACTACGTTACGGGATAAAATAAAATGATACAAAATAATAGGTTATGTTTAAAATATTGATTGATTAAAAAACAATTTGATATAAATACTAATTAAACTATAAAATAATGTTGAATAACTACTAATAATTAGTATTAAGCAAGTAAATAAAACAAAATTAAAATAGTTTTTGAAATTTTTTTTTATTTAATTTTTTTCCTTGGTAAGAATTTCAATTTTTTTGTAAATATAAAATTAGATTCTTATGGATTTTATAAATATTGTAACTTTTTATGTTGATTAATTTTAGATTTATCTTTTTTGGCCATAGGATTATGTACGAGTAGGTACATCATTTTTAATAGAATTTTTTATTGTTAAAGTTTGTTCCTGTGTTTGTTTTAAAACTGAAATCACTAGGTGTGTTGGTGGATGGAGGTAATAAAATTGAAATCCTGTGAAAGCTGTCTGTCTCATTAGTAGTTTTAAAAAATAATTATAAAACTTAGAAATATTATATTTACTGGTAAAATTTCAGAATTGAGAAAGAATTTATATAAATAATATAAAATCTTTTTATTATATAAATATGTTGACTAGGTATCACTGAATCTGGCAATGCCATCGCCACACGGAAAAAGCAGGCAAAAAGACTCACAATCGTGATGCAGGAAAAGATCTGTTCGCAATCGTTTATCACTCGTATGTTACGCGCACGTTTTCAGTTTACATACGCCTTTTAGTATATTGAAGCCGTTGAGGGAAATACATCATCGTCGGAGTGGCGCGTATGAATTTAGCTAATGTGATTGAAAATAGGCGTATGATATGCGTCCATATGAAACAGGCTGTCAATATTGTTAAACAAAAGAAGAATACTACAAATCTACAAGAACAATTTTATATTTTTGCTAAATTAATAATCACGAGACTTAGGTATTTAGGTATATTAAAAAACTATAGGAACTTTCTAAGGAAATTATTTTCAGTTATTGAGTTACGGCCTCGTTATAACGGGTGCAGTCGATTTGGATAAAAATTGACCCAAAACAATAGCAATATGTATTACTATAACAAATATTATTTATTAATAATACGTAAAGAAACATGGCTGGATGTGTATAATTTATCTGCCAACAATTTTAATTTTAATTATGGGATTTATGAAAAACATAAAATAATTAAAATTGAATGTATATTTACAAAAAAATAAAAATAAATAAATAATACAAAAATCTAGATCTAGCACTATAAAACTAAATTTCTATAATATTTAAACAATTGCAGTATAAAGTATTATACTTGAAACTCCAGTTATACATACATAGCACTTCTTTATACTTTAAGTACTCTACTATTTTAATCTATATTCTGTATAATAATTAGCAATTAATAACCAATCCCTGGATTTATGAATAATGAATAATGGGAAATGAAAATTAATATGAACTTTATCAACAGTTGACTAAACACCCTTTATCAAGCAGATAGAGATAAACTACTATACCGAGGTTATATGTATTTTTCAGTATTACTATTATTATTATATTTATGAATTGAGTATACCTGCGGAAACGTATGTTGGTCCCACACATTCGTGGTGACATGTATTTTTCCGAACTGTACCAGGGTGATAGCGCTAAGTACACTGTTGATCGAAAAATATTTTGGAAATAGGATCTTTTGGACATCGCCAAAAGCGTGCCTGGACAAGTTGAAATACAAGCTCAGTCCTGTGGAAACGAAAACATATTAATAAATATTTTACTACGACTCTCCAAGTATATGTATATATATATATATATATATATATATTTATATATATATAAATATAGAGAGAGTAGGTACTCATATGTCTATGGACTATCTATATATTAAAATACTTGCAACTTGCGATCTATTTTATTTACCGGAAACGATTGTCATCCAAAATTGAGAACCTAAATGCATACTAAACGATGCCAGATAGATAAAGTGTACGATATACCGTGGTTTCACTTTTACACCATTAAAATTGGCATTCGACGTTGTCTCCAGGTCACTGGGTAGCATCGACACGGTAACCAAAACGACGGCCAAGGCCATTATGATGTGGGCTGACTGTGCTAAGGATAACACTCTGAGGGATAAAAAACAAATTATTATTTATTATTAACCATGGCATAATAATATGTAAAATGTAAATGATTATAATGTGGTGTACAAGATTTTTTATCGCAAATATATGTTTACATTTTACATACAAAAAATAATTAATTATTGATTAAGATATTATTAACTATTATAGCCATAACGTCATAATATATTATAATGTATTTTATTTTTTTTTTCGCTTGCCATTATGCAAAATCTTGCTTATTGAACTGACTTAACGTAAAATTACACTAGGAACGACGTGTGTTTAAGTTCTATTTACGATCATTATTTAAGTACTTAGATATCTGTTTATTTTTTATCAATATTATCATATACGGGTAGGTATAACACTAGGTACCTACACTAAAATATTTTTAGGAGACTTATTTAAGTCAACCTTCTCGTGATATTTGCTGGTTAACACGATGGTATAAAATCGATATTGATTATACACCAAACGTGTTATTTTTCTAAAAATGTGGTTTACTCAAACAGTACCTATATTAATTTGTACCCAAACGTGTTACGATCCTATCCATATTTTTTTAACGAGATAGTTTGCGTTTCAATTTAACATACCAGCTATACATGTAATATTGTAATATGCTACATAAAGTTTTTAAGTCAATTTTTTTTATAAATCGTAAAAAAGTCTTAAAGAATATAGGTATATAAACAACTTTATTTCTATAATTATATAAATATATCGAGCTACTCATTCTATGAGTTGCCTTACGACACAGTTTATCGATCAATACAATTGTACATAGTTTATGGAATAAAATAAAGTGTAGATGTATAAAGATAAAATAAAATAAAAAAAAGATAATAATCAAATTAATAGATAAACAAAGAGATAATACAAAATTATCACTATATTGTAGTAGTTATTAGTTACGATAAGGCACTGAAGAGGTCTTTACAGGGCGCTAGTTACGAGCTTAAATAATAATTGATTATATGCAATGTGTTTTGCAAATTGCAATAAGGACAGATATATTTTTTTGAGATCACTTCGTTGCAAACCGTGGTTCTTGAAGAAGTCCTGCAGAAATTTCGATGCGATTCCGCGTGCGTCGAATAGAATAGATTTTTTTTTGGAATAATTGAATAATTTGAAGCAAATTATACATATAATATTATTAGTTAAATATATAAAAATGTATACCTCGAAAGTGGGTTAATTTCACTTCAAATCTCACATCCACTCTCGTGGTGATGCTTTAAAATGTACCACAGTTCGCAAACACTTTTTAAAAATAACTATTTTTGGAATTGAATAAATCACTTTTTAAGGGAACTATAGAGGCTTAACATTTGTAGTTTGTACCTGACATGCTTTATAATTAAAACAGTGCTTAGAAGTGTGTCTAAGTTTTTAAAATTATTGAAATAATGTAATTACATCATACTGTAAAGGGTATTTTACAGTTTAATATTTATTCAAAATTAAATGTGGGAATTATCTTTTTAATGGTATTATCATAACAATTGAAAGCTTCTATTTTTGTAACACTAATTTTTACCTCATTGTATAAATTACAAAATTGTATAATTATTTTAATTTTATAATATATTTATATATAATGGTAGTTATGTGACACAAATTAGTAAACAAGTTATTTATACAAATTATAATTTAAAGTTAACATATTGTTTGGTCACATGGCTAATTGTCTTCTGAGTCATTTGATGTAATATTTGAGTTTAATTAAAATACCTTATCTAACCTACCTTAATTACATATATTTTAAATGTTGAATAATATATAAAATTCTAAACAGTCTTCGATTGAAAAAAAACATAATAGAAACAGGCAGACAGATTCTATCACTACTCTATCCTAACATCATAAATAAGTTTCCATACGGTATAATATTATCTATGCATATAAATTAATGTTTCTTTTTATTAATTTATTAATTATGATTTTCAGTAATGTATTTCATTTTGCCATTTAGGTTAATATAGCTATTCTATACCTATAAATGTATAATTGAATAACAGCTATTATATTAAATAGAGGCAAACTGTATAAATTGATTGGAGTTTATGTAAAAAAAAACATACCTAAGGTTTGATCAAAACCACAAAGGTTTTTTTATTAAAAAAATTAAATTAAATTATGTATCATACAAAGTCCGTTTTCTATGATCAGGCCTACGTTTTAAAACACCAGAATAAAAATCACCGAATAAAAATCGAAGCCTAATTAGTTATTATTATCCGTTATACTATTACTAATTTAGGTTTAATTTATCCCCCCACACAACAATGAGTATAGGATCCAACACCCTGCAGCGATAGCGATGATGGTTGCGTTTTAGAGCCCATACAAAATTATTTTACTGCCATCGCTGCAGTGTGTGGTGGCCTTAGTATTTCATATTTTTATATGTATTATTAATTATTACATTATAATAATTTGATGCTCACTTGTAGATCAGCGATACATTCAGACTTCTGAATATCAGCGCACACTTGTTGAGTGTGATCCTAGTAACGGCGGTCTGCGCATTACCGGTTGATGGTACTACAGCAGTCTTCGTGGTTTGCCATTCCTCGTCCATGGACTCATGAGTGGTTGCGTCGGTCACGGGTATCTTGAAAAAGTGATGTGGATGACGACCGTATCTGTGTTTTGGCGTTTGACTAACCGTTTTACTCATTTTTGCCGTAATCGTAAATATTAAATTGTACAGGGGTTGATGGCGAGAGAGACAAATGTAGCGTGAAAAAGAAAGAGAGGAAGAGAGACTTAGAAACGTAAAGAATAAGATCTATGTTGTCTTCGGATAATCGTTTTCGGAGAACGGTGATGCAGTAGGTAACCTGGATATAAATGAGTAGACAGTGTTTGCGTACGTGCGTATCAAACGTGGACGTTGTTGGAAGTGAAAACTGGCAGTGAAAAAGATCATATACAACACATTAACCAGTCTGTAGTGGTACGGTGGGGGTGGCGGTGGCGAATTGGCCTACGTGACTAACGCACAGGCGACGTTTACACCGAAACACTATTTTGCTCATTATTGTCAACAATAATATAATCGATCATTATATAGGTACATTATATTGAAGTGGATTCCGAGCGCCCGGCGCCCTCTGAGAACGCGTTTCTGGCCAATGTAGACGCTCTGTTGGACATTTTTTTTTTGTGTGGGCTTGGTATTGTATAGCCGATATATCAAAACAGCATCAATACAATTACATAGTACCAACTTCCATCGATTTTATTAAATAATATTATACGTATATGCGATACCTAACTTGATTCGATCATTGTTTTATTTTATTATTCTGACAGTGGCGCCGAACCCGATGTGCTGGTGGGGTGACCGACCTACTCCTAAAAGTGAGTGGGTGGGTCGTAGATGGTTAGTGTAGCCGTGGCCGGGGGTAGGATATGATTGTGATGTATAAAAATAATTCTTATAAAGATAAATAAAATATAAATATTCCCGAATATAAATACTTATGCGAATACGCGATTTAACCGGGTGTCACTGGGTGGGGTACTGGGGTTAGTATTAATTTTTGTACTTTGCCTGAACTTTAAAAATTTATTTCGGTGCTACTGATTATTCCCATATTATAACATAAAAATAATATAATTGTACATACTATTTTACGGTAGGTTAAACGCTGCTAGCCTAGACGTACAGATGATAATGGGTGCGTAATGATTTTAAATTGTTTTTTCCTGAACAAGATTAGTTATAAAGTTTTGGAATATATTAATATTCTGAATGAAACGAACATACAATATTACTACAATATAGTTTCCTATGTTTATATTTTATAATTTTATTATTAGGTATTATAATTTAATATCATTGCATACATAAGTATGGGTGGCAAATAATATTTGTAAAATTGCGATTAGATACGTCAAAAAGATCATTGTACTTTTAATTTGTTGCGTTGCCGAGTGATCTTTTTTTTAGACGGTAACCTGTATTTTTATAAACCCTCGTCAGTGGATCATAAGTATGGGAGAAAATACCAACGGACAGCCGTCGAACATTGAACCGTTGATTCAAATCAGACCGCGGTCGAGTAGGTAGTGGGGCTCTGCGTTAACGCCCCTCCAAACCCTCTGACAACGTAGTGACCAGTCTTAATAGGTTGCACTGTACGATCTATCAGCCCTACGATTTGATCGCAGCAATGAATGCGAGAAACCCGTGATTCTAATGTTATAGTTACGATGCAGCCACAGGTAGTGTATTTAATAGAGAGGGGGGGGGGAGGATATAAAATGTTAAAAGTTTGAATCCACATCCTAAATTGTTATAAATTTAACTTATAAACATTATTAACTAAAAATATGCTTGAAAAATTGTAGTAACAATAATATACAAGTTCATAATATATTATAATATTAGAGTTTTAATTTTCTATTTTTCCTATAATAAGCTTGGTTTAGCGTGCGTTACTTCTAAAACAGAATAGACAATGACTCAAGATTTCGTTTCAAAAGTAAAAAGTCAAACGATTACAGATATTCTATGACACAGTTTTTAGCCAGAAATTCAGAAACTTCGCTTTTATTGGTGAAAGACAAGTATAAAAGACTCGATATCCGCGGTCGTGGTCTCACACGTTGCTAAGTGAGCTTTTTCTAAAATAATTACTTACTAACATATTATGTTATTACCTGAATCCTATATAGTAAAATAATATAGTAATTATGGATAATACTCCCAATGTACAAATCCATTAATTCTCAAACAGTTTCAGTTTTTGACAAAATAAATATAAATTCCTTAATATTGTCCATATGAGTACTTAGAATTGTGTCAAAATAGGTTAGTAATATGATGGTATTTTTTTTTCACAAAAGTAATTTATAAAATTGGAGTAGTATAAAAGAACATAGGTTACAAAAATTATAAATTTTAAAAATGTGTTGATTAGTTGTGCTATTAAGAAGACAGGTAATAACTATTAATTATTAAAATTATAATTTTTGTACCAATATGGCTAAATTTGTGGTACATACTATTATAATATTGCATAAAATAATATATTTAGGATAGTCTGTGTCAAATTTTTCAGAAAGTTCATTAGGTATTGTTCATTATTTTTGCAATTATTGAAGTCATTCTTCGTATCAATAGATGTATTCCAAAACTACAAAATGGGTTTTTATTAAAGGGTTTTGTTATAGTAAAATGTGTAAATGTCCAGTATACACGTTATTGACAGGATGAACGCAGGGGGGGAGGGGTTTGAACACCCCCCGAAATAGTAGGTACAAAAAATAAATTATCTGACCTACAAATGTATTAGTGTATTACTAATAACATTTCAAAAAAATTAAAATAAATTATTAGTGATTAAAAAGTTTCCCTTTTCCCGTGGTTTGTAAATTAATGGATACAGTAAAATCACCAATAAAATGTATGATAATGCAGTTTCGAAGTGAGTATGACAGTATGTTATAACTTATTAATAACTGATCGACATCGAAGGTCGCCAATCCGATGATGTACGTAATGTAGACGGACAACTAGTGTAATTGCCGTCTACCGGAAATTCCTACAACTAACCTACACTAACCTACAAATTTAAATAATTAGTAATTAATTATTATCTATGATATTATATTATCATGTAATATGTATATTATATATGTATTATGTATTTATGTATATATAAAATAAAATATAGAAAAGTGTAATACAGACATACAGTATGAATAATATGATATTTATGATATTTATGATATTTATACCTTCTTTAAATGTTTTCACCACCCCCCCCCCTCCCCCCCCCCCGAGAAATTTTTTCCTGCGTTCGCCCTGGTTATTGAGAATCGAATTTTACTTACACCTTGAAACCGATATCAAACCAAAAAAAAGAATATTAAGTACTCAAACCTATAATCATTATAGTGATATTTTTTCTTTCAGTTCAACCATTCAGTTGAAGATTAAATGGTAATATTAACTAATTATGTCTAAAAGCAACACCTGCATATTTTATTTAACGATAATAGGAAAGTAATCGGTTTACTTCTAACGTTGGATTCCGAGCATAGTCAATGGTCAATAAATTACCAATTATAATCAGACTACTTCAGATACGAAAATAAATAAAATAAAATAATTTACCAGAACACCTTAACAAAATCCCAAGACCCCAAACAAAAGCAACCAAAAAATTAACGACATTTAAAAATAAATCTCAGAATTATACAAACCAATTTAGTAGTAAAACATTTAAAGGACCATAACACTAAAAAAAAAAGAAGTCTATTTTAAAATATAGTATTAAGTGAAATAAAAACAGAGATACCATTAAAATATATTTACAACTATTATTTAGCCTGCGGCAGTCATTTGAAAAAATACGCATGACGTCATAATTTCGCCGCCGCCAATTACTCTGTATACGATTTTACGGGAGTAATACGACTTTTGCTGTTTAATCTCTAATAGTCTGCTATAAGTCTGCTAATACTCAATTTATTGATGTAGACCTTTATAATAATTCAAAGTTCACAAATTTTTCTTTTATTGCATGTTTTTACAATAATAAGTTCATTATATGATTCAATTAAACATTAAACAAACATTTATTTATACGACTGTAGACTATTTTAGGACTGTTGTACATCGTACTATTATTGTGTAAATGTAACTATATTTATACATGTTTGTAGATAATATTTACAGTATTGTTTAATTTAGTATAATGTTGTGTTTATCGTAATATAAATAACAATGTTTGCCCAGTGGTGTATTAAAATAAAAACTGTAATAATTAATATAAATAATACTGTTTAGTCGTCTATTTCGTGTAATCATATGTTTAGTTTTCGTATGCGCGGTATAGTTTATATTTATACAATAAAATAAAAGATTGCACCTATTAAAATGTTGTGTTCCGTTTATGGTTGTTCTAATCATAGTGAAGAAGGTATTAAAACAGGCCCAGAAAAAATACATTATTTTACATTTCCTAAAAGAGAAAAATCTCCTGAACGATTTAAAAAATGGAGTGATTTCTGTAAAAGAAAAAATTTCGTTCCAGGAAAATCAGCTGTAATATGTTCAAAACATTTAAACAAAAATGATTTAAATCAATCGGATTTACTTCGTCAAAAACGTATGCCGAAAAGGCGAAAATATTGCTAAGAAAGTTTATCATTCGTTTATAAATAAACCGTTTAATAATTTTACAATAAATTAATATTAAATTAAAAATTTAGTTCTTAAGCTTCAAATTATTATAAGGGTCTAAATCAATAAATTTATTATTAGCCGAGTTATACGCGTTTAAACAGCGAGACTTGTAATATTCCCTTAAAAGCTTGTACAGAGTAAACGGCAGCGGCGAAATTATTACGTCACACGCATTTTTCAAATACCCATAACTGGCTAAATATTGGACGCTTACAATTTTTAGTGGTGCCTATATTATTTTATTATTTAGTTATAGTTCACAAAAATAAAAAAATAAAATTTTTTTCAGTTGTGTACTCCTTTAAGAAACATAAAATGTTATTTTAAATAATTAATAATACTTACTAAAGTAAATACATTATACGCTACTGACCTTTATTGTTTATGCGAAAGGATTAATAATAAAAAAATAATATTTGAATTGGTATTACAAAATTGATAAATTCAAATAAAACGAATACCGTATTTAATAAAAGGAACATTTTTTGTTTTTATTTGAATTAAGACTCAGCAACTATGGCCATTGGCAACAATGGGTTTAATTCTAAATAGTCACCACGTTTCCCGATTTTCAAAATGTTGATTTTAAAGGTTGAAATCGGAAAAAATAAATTGTTATGTGTAATTTGTATATCTATATTCATATAATAATAACAATAGCAGTAGGCCGATAACGGGAAATACGATACGGCACGGCGGTCCGAGGGTTTCTGTCTACCTGGACTCTGACCTCTTTTTGTGTGTGTTATGAATTGTTCCGAGGCTATATAATATTTATTGAGTTGTATAGAAAAAACACAGACTAAAAATAATAATACATATTTTCTTATCGAAATGCGATAAACGTGTTAGTTCATCATCATCAGTGTACTGCGATTGTGATTAGTGAACTGTGTACGTTTGTGTGGTACTGTGGTGTTTCCTTAAATTATTTAACTACAATTTAAGAGTATTATCATTTACATTACGACTAAAGGCCACTGTACTAAGGAGCAATACATAATTCTTATTTAAACGACGATGTTATTAATGCATTTATTGACATCGTAAAATTACAAACATCATTTATTCCACAAAACGTAATATTTTATCAAACACCACTTATGTATTCAGCAATATTACTACATACTACACATTCACTTTTCATTTATATTTTCTAGAGTTGGAAGACCTGACCATTTGAACGTTTATGCACCACAAAATAAAACCCTAAATGTGGTATACCAAGAGGTTTTGACTTAAGACATATTAGAATTCAGCAACAACGTATCATTTGTAAATATTCATAAAAAAGTTATATATAATCATAGAATCATTTTTTAATATTATTGTTATTTTTTTGTCTTTAAAATTCAGCAACCACTACACTTGATAGCATTAAGTAAAATACATTTTTTTCTTCTTTAAAACACAACAATTTGTGTTGATTTAAGAATTTTATTTTGATAAAACAAAAACTACACACGGGCGAAGCCGGGTAATTCAGCTATATAACATAAAAATATCTACTCGAACAGGGGCAATGACGATCGTACTCCCCCACCACACAAACACACACACACACACACATAATGCTGTACTTCAGTGGTCTCAAACATTCGGCCGGCGGGTCACAAGTGGCCCGCGAACCCTTTCTATGTGGCCCGCAATAAAATACATTTTGAACAAAAATATAAAAATTTGTTAAAATTGTTAATAAAATATTAAATAATAATATTATTTAACGTTCATGATATATTAAGTCACATTTAAATAAATGGATTTTGTATGTATTTTTGCATTAATTTTGTCTTTAGTGTCTAGTGTATAAGTAAAATTTGGTCTGCGAATTTTTTTTGAAAAAATATATGGCCCGTAGGTAATTTGAGTTTGATATCACTGCTGTACTTTGTCCAACAAATCTCACCAAATTCAAAATAAACACGTTCGTAAATATTTTCAAAAACATTAGTAATTTTTGAAATAATGAGTGTTCAATGATAAAAGAATCACCCGGTATGCAATTTACATTAGATGTAAGTAAATATTATGCGCTATTTTTGATATCAATGTATTTATACTTTTCTTATTTAAGCTTCTAATATATTAGGTACTATTGTACAAACATATATCATTACTTATTGATTTTCAGTTAATCAAAATAGGATATAATACATATTTAAATAAATTTATATGTCATTGAAAACAATGAAAACTTGCCCAACTGATAAAATCTGAAATGAGGCCACTGACCAGCAGACGGATGATATACGATATACTAAATACCATTTCTGCGAACCATATAATACAAATATTATACGCATAAACGGGAGCCAGTAGGTACGTAAGATAAGTTTTCATACATATATAAAAACCATTACAAAATACCTAATTGGAATATCATACGAAAAATGTACAAAAAACCTTTTGCTTTGCCTATAAATATAATTATTATTATTATTATTGCCTTAATATTACCAACGGGCAAAAATTGTAAAGGGCATACATTGAGTGCACTCTATGAGCGCAAACGACAAGATGGCCGGAGTAATCATGACTCCATGAGAGTGCATTGCAAACCACGTTCGCGGTTGATGATAATACGTATAGAAAGCGCCCTGTAGCTAAAATTGTATTGCTTATTTTTATTATTGTTATTGTTATAGGTAGTATTATTACTGCCACAGTTGGTATACATGATGTCGTATGCTATTACGCCGTGTTTTACACGTGAATTCGACCAACGCCAAAAAAAAAAAAAAACTTTTGTATGATTTTGTCGCATCGGACGCATTGTGTTGTGACGATGAAACATCAGGGTCAGAATATAATTCGTTAGCATGAGTCGCGTTGGTTAGATTTACGCAGAACACGGCGTTACCCTCCAAAATGTACCAGGAGCACATGCATCCGAATATCATGACCGCCGACTAGGGGGCGTCAAGTTCGGAGTTCGGCGGCTCAGTGCTCACTCACCGCCAGAAAATCATGGTAGCGACCGTTTATCTGACTAGGCCCCTGGTACCTAATATAGTTTAAATCCATTGATCGACCCCTAAAAAATCAAATTGGCCGTAACCATGGACATATAAAACAACTAAATAGCCGACTGTGAATTACATTCCCATAAGAACGTTGAAGTCGGGCCGCCATATACCAACATGGCAATGTTTACATAAAAACTCAATAGATAAGATACATATATTGATAAGTGATAATAAATAATAATTCAAATAATGAAAAAACGAATTTCTTTTCATATTCTATAGTCAAAATGTTAACTACAAATTAAATTACATAAAGTAGTAATAAGTACATAATATACTACAGTAAAAATATTTGTATTAATTTTGTTATCATTAATAAATATTCTTATCAACCATACGATTTTGTAAACATAGCTCTGTTGGCATATGGCGGCTGACTTCAATATTATCCCGTAGTCAACTATCTAGTTGTTTTATATGTCTATGGCCGTAACTGAAAATGAACTACGTATTGCCAACTTCCTAATACACTTGGACTGAGTCCTGTATCCCGTGGTCCGTGACAGACGAGCAATGGCGTTCTGGCGTTGTCACGTGACTTCATTAAGTACAATGTTATGACCTTAGAGCAATGGTTCTCAAGCTTTTTTGGTTCACGGTACATTATTATACGTCATAAGTTTTCGCGGCACACTCAACACAAATGTAATGAAATAAATTACTGTTTTCAATATTTTTTTACCAGCATAATTATTAATAACAAATAGGTATCAGAAACTTCTCGTGGCACACCTAGTCGATCTCTCGGCCCAGTATTATGCCGCGGCACACTGATTGAGAAATACTGCCTATGGTTGAAACCCTAAAGATATGGAAGAACTGTCTTATCAGCGGTAATTAAAGAGTACAATTGATGCCAAATAAGTACACCTTATCGAGTATCGACTATCAATATAAAAGCATTGATAAAAAGCCTCAATTTCTTTCCCCTCCGGGAACGTGGCCTCAAATATATTCAACTTAGTCGTGGCCTATCCATATCTTTATTATGTATAGTTGAGACTATCTAAACAAAAATTATCATGTTATCTAAATTAAAATCTACAGGTCATTTATTTTAATAAATTAAAATTAAAATTATCAGCTTAAGAAAATACATTTATTTTTATTTTTTCATTTAATTATTAAAAATTATTGGTTTGTATCATCAAAAAAATAAGGGCGCTACGACACAGATATATGATGTATATATATATGATATATATACAGATATATTTTGGCAAGGGAGGCAATAACTTAGATCCAGACTCCAATCCCTCCTTGATTTTCCCAGTTAAGACCTTAACGTGAGGCAACGATAATTTAAATAAATCTTCATAAAATCAAGTATATGGTTCAATTAAATCATGATATGGTTTTATGCGGTTAAGAATTAGGTTAAACATAAAATTACCAAAATAGCTTTTAATAAGTTCTTTCTAATAATAATACCTTTATTTATCAAGCAGTTATAATAAAAAATAATAATAAATATATTTAAAAAAATTTAATAAATAATAAAACATAATTTGAAAAACTTTTAAAATAGGTAAGTATAATATAAAAATTTCTATTACTACTTCATAATCAACATTATATACTTATTCCCGTTTAATAGTATTTCGTAGTTTTGTTTTAACCATATTTAATTTTGAAAAAGTTCTTTCACAACTACAACTTGTTACTGGAATTGTCAAAAATAACTTTAATGCTTTTAAGATACTAGAGAAAATATTTAAATCACTAAAGTACTTTAAACAACAGCAAATGAATAATGTTGAATGTTAATAATAATAACAATTAATATAAATAATTAATAATAATCTATATTCTATTGTAACGTTTCGAAGTATATCTTTGATATAGTAGCTATCAACCATATAAGTCAGTATTATCACAACCACGGACTAAGATATATATCTTAGTCCGTGATCACAACAAACCAGTAACCCTTGTTGAAACTTGAAGCTATCTCATCAATATAATATGATATACGCTCTAATCGAATAGTGCCTACGTGGCTACGTCATATGCATCATCACATCTTAAATTGTCATCAATTAAAATTTTACTTCATGATGTCTTCATAATTTTCAAGATAGGTACAGTCAAATGTTTATTACTTTAATTTTATTAAAAAATTGGAATATACCATGCTGCGGTGTGTTCAAAAAGTATACATAATTATTATAGGTACATAGGTTAAATATGTTATCAATTAAATATGACTTACATATTATTACTGTAGGAAAGAATCGAATGATTTGGGAGTTTTTGGAAATACCATGTAGGCATGGCGTATAATATTATGTAGGTACACCAAATTTTCTAATTAAAGATATTTTTTTGCGAGGTTCTAATCTATATAACGGTGCTTTTTTCCGGATACCTACCGTCGCTACAATATGGAGATGGTGTTAAATTGGAATTCAGAGATATACCTGATTAAATGAAAAAAAATTCTAAACAGCGTGTAATATAAAATAAGTTCCGTGATCTGTATTTTGATATTGATATTAAAGTATTATATTTTATATTTAACTAATATGTACTACGGAATAAACTGATTTAATTTTTTTGAAAAAATAAAACTTTTTTCCTCATAGCAGTTTTATATTTTATAGTGCTATTCCTAGAAGTATTTGATCAATAATTATTTATTGGAACAGAATTTGTTGATGATCAGTCATTATTTTTTTAGCATTAACTTTACGCATTTTCAATGCACTACTGTAAGAGTACTTTTAGAATTTTACCTAAACTTTGTTTTGCAGTATTTGCATGATATTTCTTAAGCTATAATGAAATAATCTAAAAATAAGCTAATAAAAAGTTGCATTCATACATAAAATATTAAAATAATAGTTAATTTATAATACATTTGATTTATTTTTTCAATAATGATTATCAGTTCATCATATTATATTAAGTAATATTATGGAATAATATTAATATATATATATATATAATATTATATTATTATTATGTATAATATTTAATATTAATATATATATCCATAAGTATGGAATGGAAAAATAAATTACTATTATAACTATATGTCTATATAAATATTATACATTATCATTTAGGCTAAAAGCTCATCGGCCATCACTACTTTGAGTAAGTTATTTTGATTTATTATTGAATTCAAGTTTCACACACCCATTATAATAACAAAGTATAGGTTTGACAGTTCTACTATACAGCATAGCGGGAACGTTCTCTGACTAAAATATTTTTGTTTACTAATTCTAGACAGATAATTTTATGTGTACAAATAATGAGTCATCGATATAGCTGCGGATCATTAGATAGGTATGTAGGGTAATTATTTAATTATTTAATCTAAATTATATTATTATCTGTTGACTGTTGAGCATCTGAATAACAAACTATTCTAATAGCTTCCTGCAATCATTTGATAAAATAAAATAAAAATGATTATTAAATTAACAGTGAAACAAAAATTATATGCTTAATCTACGCCATTCTTAAAATATTAAATTTAGTAATATAATTGCTGATTATATTTATTCTATTTTATGAATAAAAGTGGTATCCAAAGGTTATATTAAGTATACGTGACCATAGGTTGCTTGTGATATTTCATAATTAAAAAAAAAGGCTGCAATTGATAAATGTATAGGAATATTAAGAATTTGTTACTTTTGAACCCCCTCCAAAGTACCAACTAGATTCACTTTCTGATCGAACGAGGTAGGTACTGAAGTCAAAAATCGAAGCACTTTTACTGCCCCAAAACGTGATGACAGACACAAAAAAAAACACACACACACATCGTGGTAAAATCAATACATTCATCGTTCCGCTCAGAATCTAAAATAAAACGTATACGTTATGTTTAATTAGTAATTATTCATAAAAATATAATAATACATAGTTTAGTAAATCAAAATAATTAAACTTATATTATACTAAGAAATTGTAATGCCTAGGTATTATTAATAATTGTTCAAATGTTCAATAACTTATTGGGTTTTATTTTTGCCTCAATAATTATTTATAATAAGTATATAATTTGTTTATTGTTTAAAAGCGTTGGAACTGTTGATTGGGCCACTTATATTTATATATTATTCTTAATAATAGATCCATTCAATCTAATTTAACTTTTTGTTAATTATAGGTACTATTATATAATAAGTACTCGATATTGTAAATATCCTTATAGGTAATATATTTTTTGTCAAATTGACCGACTGGACGTAAGTTAATTAAAATAAAATAAATTAAAAATGTGTATTTTTTAAATTAAATTAATGCAACAATATAATATAATAAATATTATAATAGTATAAATATTTTAGTTATTTTTTAAAGGTAAAAATTCCAAGTGTATAATTTGAATAAATTAATATAAAACTTTGGTAAAATGTAGGCAACATTAAAAAATTAAATTAACTATGCTAACAACCAATTAAGATTGCATTAGTTGAACCATAAAATATAAATTAATACTAAATTATAAAAAATCATAGATATGTAGTAGCCCATAATATTCTCCAAAAAAGATTACAATTTTATATACTTAACACTATTGTTAATAACACAAGGACTTGCATCAAAAAAGAGTACTGTCCTATGAAAAATAGTACTTCTGGTCACCATAACTATACTGTACCTTTACCATTGTTACTACAGTTCACTAGTCCACATAATAATTATTAAGAAGCTTTTAGTTAAATAAATTATAGAAATTATTATTAAAAATAAAATGCGAAACTTACTTTTGAAATGACTGAAATAAACGATTACAGTCTACATAAGTCGACGTTCAGCAGTAAGTCTCCATTCAGAAGATAATGTTCTAAATTGTAATTACAATAGATAAGTATACGGTATAAAATATACGGTTTTAGAATTGTAATTTGTTTATTTAATACAAGTTAAGGCTTAAGACCGATAAGACGTCATGTCCTACGACCTACGAGGCTACGACTACAATTAGTCTACAACTAGACTAGTGACATTAATTAGTTATACTCTATAGGTTGTGCATAAGAGATTACGGTTGATATTAATTGGAGGTAGGTAAGGTTATAAATTGTTACCTCCAACGTATGAATAATTATCGGTTCCGATTATAACAGTTCGAATTAAACGGGGAGAAGGGGTTTAAACACCCAACAACCCACCCGGGCAACCGGGGCAACGCCACTGCTTGTTGTATAAATATTAAATTATATAGGCTAATACATTACACGTCTACACACCATGTTGCTGCATGAATAATCACTAAACATTTTAATGAATCAGTGGTGAGATAACTAACTTTTGATCATGATATCGTGGTTCATAAATCATAATTGGTCCATTAAATATAAATTTGTATGTGTTTTTATAGTTGTATGTGATATTACGACTAATAAGACTTTAAGAGAGTTGTGTAACCTTGATTTTAGAGCATTTATTGTAAATAATAAAAATGTACTAACTATTTTCTTATAGTCTTATAAATTGAGAGTATTATATTAATATGAAGACACAGTGATGTAATACCTAATATTATGATTTATAATACATATTCAAATTAAATTAATCATTTGTTAAACAAAAAAACAATAGTAAACAAAAGTATAAAATATAAGTTTAATTTATAATGTTATTTTGAATTGCCGCCATAAAAGGGGTATCTAGTAGATCAAGGGAGATCTAAACGCAAAATTTAATTTAATTTAATTTAGATCCCCGGCTAGTATATTGTCAATTAGTTCCCTATGGTTATTTAGATCCCCTGTCAATTAGATCCCTTAGTGTCATTTAGATCATGGGGATCTATTTGGACGGGGATCTAGGTGGCCGTTCACCGACTATACCTCCCCCCAACCAAAAAAATAACGCATTGTAAAGTACCTTCCAGTTGAGTTGAATTAAAGAATCAATAGGTATCATGTAGTGTTAGATTAATGCAGTTGTCTGAACACTGCGCGCCGTATCCAATCTCGAAAGCGACTACCCCACCACCAAAACTACCGAAGACAACGTGTTTCAGACTGTCCGTTTCTATTTAGGCAACGCGAACCCTGTGTGATAGTACTACTAGTCAGTAGTCTTGTGTCACTGTAACCGTCCACTATACCACATACAAAATGCCTGGAATCTTGAGCACTAATAGAGATAGTGACGACAGTCAGAGTACTCACTCTGATTCCGAGTTTAGAGAATATAATCATCAACGCTCACGTCAGCAGTCACTGCCACCGCAACCACCGCAACTACCACAGCCAGCAATTCCAATAGCCCAGAATCAAAGGTCGAGAAATGTCGCCCGCAGAGGTCGTAGATTCTACGGATCGAGGTAATTAATTCATTATTATTAGGGTGGAAACGCATAAAAGTCAGAAAATATTTTTTCAAACCGCATTTTAGCTAAAAAATTTTTCTATTAAGCATGTGTTTTAGCATAACCATATTTTAGACGACAAATATTTTAGCTGACAACACTATAATTTGGGTACAATATAGATTGGATTAAAGTTTTGATAAAATATTGTCATTCATATTATTTGTCGTATAAAATATTGTTCGCTGAAATATGTGTTTGGCTTTAATACTCGTACTATCGCATACATTATTTCCGGACTTTTTATAGTGTTATTTAGAGGTCGAAAAATCATCATATTATGTACGAATGTTGTGCCTATTACATCCAAACAATATGGGGCAAGTTGTTGTTCAACAAAACTGATTACCTATGTGTTTTAGCTTTAATATTTTAGCAGTTATAAAGCTGATCAACCTATACCATTACACTTAAAAGTCAGATGGTTAAGATTAGTATGATTAAAGAAAATTATTTGCACGTTTTTTTTTTTTTTTTTTTTTTAAAGTAATTTAAAATATTAATAGGTAAGTTACTACCATTTTTAATTTATAAGATAAAATATTTTGTTTAGGAAGTATAGGTAGGTAGCAACTCTTATGGTCTTATAGCTTCATATTTGCTGTAATATTATAGCTATCAATTCAAAATTGGATCAGGTGTACAACTATTTGCTAGTATGTTTTACGATTTTTTGAAAGTCGTAACAATATATTATGCTGGTCACTGTTTTAGATAATATTATAACATAATAATAGTGACGCTGATGAGTTTAAAACACAATTTAGAATTTATCGAGTAGGTACTATAGGTACTTATAGTAGTATCCCTGAGTATATTACATAGCAGACGCACATGGGTACGCTAAATTGTATTATTTTGTTTAATTATCATACGTGGAAACTTAATGATAGTTTTAAGTGTAACAATCTTTCGGGTACTGTGTAATTTTCTACACATAGCATTTCTTAGTTGTTCTAACGCACAAACGTTAACAAGAAAAGTCGTAAAATTGTAGTCCAAATAAAAATATATTTCCATATGCTTTTATTTGAATCACATAGGTTTAAATTCGAACATAATTACTATACAATTTATGAAAATACATAATAAATATTAATTATTACATATTGTATATTATGTCAAAAGGTTTAAAAAATGTAGAATTGAAATGTGTGTTTTAAACAAAATACTATACTATTGAACTTTGAGAGATATGGCTGGAGTCTATCTATTTCGGTTAGCCAATTTTGGGTCATATTTGAAAAAAATTTTCCATTGCCTATGCTTCTTTATTTAATCTAGTATCATTGAATTGACAAAAATATGGATTCTCGTATTAGTGAAGTCAGTCTTATATAAAATGTATTTATTTTTATTTTGAATAGTGGGGGAAGGTGTTTAATGTTAATTTGAGTGAAAGCCAACAACTAATCATTGAATTACAAACATTACTTATGCATTTATTAATTAAAATTTTTTTTTTAAATTTTTTTTCAGGCGATCCATTGCAAAAGAAGAATAAATGTTAGGTACCTATCAATATGAATGTTTTTCAACATAAAACACAAGTAATTGTACCTATTTATGATTAATGTTTGCGGATGATAAAATCTGTATCGTAATAATGCATTTTTTTCTTCAATAAAATAAATATGCTTAATTTGTAAAATGTTTAAAGATTATTTAACAAATACTGATCCTAATACTTTCTTATAATATGACTCAATATTTTACATTGAATATTTTTATATTGATTTAGTTATAGGTACACTTTGTACATTAATCGTTCACCTTATGTAACATGATCAGTAAGGTTTAATGATTATAAATACCTTCATGTTTTAAGTGATTTTATAATTGGTAAGTTTTATGAACTCATTCATATACAACTGGATTACCATCTACAGCGCCTCAGAGGTCCACGGACTATGGGATAAGAACTCTCGGTCTAATGCTAGACGCCCTAGATGTACACACTGACATAAGGTCACAACTCGCAGATAATTGAATATTAAGAACAGTGGTTCCCAAACTGTAGACCACGGGCACATTCTAAGGGCATCGCGATTTACGGCTCATAATAAAAAAAAAATTTTTTCAAAAATTCGTTATTAAGGGCATTGAATCACACGTATTTTTCGTACCTACATTTTAGACCAATAAGCGGTGGAAAATTACACATACTTCCGAATGTCCGAATTTAATTTTTAATATAATACTATGTTTGTATTCTTTAACAAAATAACTAAGCATTCTAGGAAGTCGATTTTCAATTTTCATTTTTAAAGGACTATAAGATTTGGATATTTTTTTAAAAAATCTTATCAAATAATTGCATTACATTTGTATTTATTTTGGACTTTTTGGGTTTTATTTAAAAAAAGTGGTTTCTACAAAGCAGTCTATAGGAGTTTACGAATTCAACACTTCTCTCGAAATTACAATCAAACTTCACGATGTATATTTAATTCACTACCGCTTTTGGTATTATTTATACCTACTTTATAGGTGATGCATAAAAGATAATAGTTTGTTTTTCCTGATTTATTGACATGAGCGTTCGCGTTCGAGAGTGTCATTCACGGACGGCTCATCGCGGCTGTCGAACGTACCTACACACACTAATGATAATTTACTTCGCACACAATCACACTCCGTAACGAAAATAAAACATCGAATTGCCTATACACGACCCCGATATATAAGTAATATATTATGATTATTATAATTTATAAATATTAAAATTTGAAAATACCATGTATATTATTTAATCCAAAAAAGGGCACATCGGAAAAAAAGTTTGGGCACCGTTGATTAAAAAGATTGGAAACTTTTTATCAATGTAAATAATGTAAAATATTGGTATTCATATAAATCATAAACATATTGTATAGGTAGGTACGTGTGTGTATTCTTAAGAGTACAAATAATGTAGGATTTAATTTATCTTAATCATACAATACACACATACTGATATTGATGTTCGTTTAAGGTTTAAAAATGAATAATTAGTCACTAATGTGTGAATAATATTTTATGTAATGAAATTATGTATTATTGTATTCTATGCAAACTATTGTTATTTTATCTCTTTAGTTAAATTAGCTCGCTATTGATTCATCATATATTTACTGTTTACTCTATGTTTTTAAAACTTGGTAGGTATAAATGACACAATTTTTGATTAAACAGATTTTTGACTTAAGTACCTGTTTAAAATTTAAAATCAATTACAGATGTCTAACTGTGATGTACATATTATAGAATACCTGTAAATACTATTAATATTGATAATAAGTTAAATGGTGACATTTTAAACTTTTATAGTATTTAATAAGTTGTTAAAATGGAAGAAAATAGCCATTTAAAAATAATATATGATTAAAAAGGCTGAACAACTTCAAATTTGGACAAAATTAGATAATTAAACAAAAAATAACTACCCAGCCAATTTTTTATGAAATTGATTTAATTCAAAAAATAATAAGCTCAGATACTTGGTTCACAAAGGAGCAAATCTTTATTTTAGATATGGAAAAAGTTTAAAAAAATATATTAACTCTATTTTAGCCATTTTTGATTTTTATTAATTTTTTTTAAATTAGTATATTTGAATATTTATCCAAATACCTATGATAGTTATTCAAATACGCTACGCCATAATCACTTAGAATTATTTTTTGTTATTATACAATGAATTCTAATTTTTCAAATTTAACATTTCCATTACAATGATATACTCGTCAACAACCTCTACTGTACTATAGTCATATTCACCAAAATAAAACATTTATTTTTAATGAAATGGTTTATTATTCATAAATAAATAAATAATTCTCTAAGCAATATAGGTACCTAATTCAGGTTTAAAAATAAAAATAAATGAAAATTGTTACTTTTATAATATTTATAGAATGATTTTAATTATATAGGTATGCTTATCAGGTGATATAAGTTGAATATTGTTGATGCATTTTAAAGTCTATTAATTCATTTGTTATTTCTTTAAATTTTGTATTATAAGAGTCATATTTCTAAAAATGGTACATCGTGACAAGCTTTTAAAATACGGAATTTAATCGCATAAAACATGGCAACTAATAAGTTGGTCATAAAAATTACCAAATTCAAATCAATAAAAAAAGATTTATAAATTTATAATGTTTTCAAACAAAAATCAAGACTGATTCGTAAATCATCATTAAAATTTAAAAAATAAACGTATATACACTAGGTACCTATGTAATAAATTAGCAAAATCTTGCATTATACGCCTCAATCTCTTAAATATGCTAAATAATATTGATTTATGAAAAACTTAATTTACATATTTATAATCAATTTATTTAATATCGTAGTACCTCCGCTGGGAGGCTTCTGCATGCAGTCTGTCTTATCTGCCATTGTATTTATTTATTTTTATTAATATTTTTTTAGCTATATAGGTACCATAAATTGCTCTTATCGTTCTTTTTTTTTTTTTGAAACAGATTGAATAAAAAACTTACGAACCAAAAAAAATTATATTTAATATTATATCGATAATATTATTGTCTCGACAAACCGTCGCGTCGTAGCGTTTTTAAACAGCACAAAATTATATCATAATATGTATTACCTATTGCAGTTAACACTTAACGTACAGTTCTTCATACAGGTAGTAGGTACGTTTGTAAGACGGAGACAACAACATATGCCTATGTAGCATCCTCTCAAGGTCCGTTTTACCTGCAGCGTCAACTATCGGTACGGGAAACGAACATAAGTCACCGTCTAGACGTCAGGCTGTCAGAGAAAACGCACCTAAATGTGGCGTTTTATACATTTTTATAAGACGTGTTCTTTGAATAGTTCTTAAAACCATTAATTTTATCATTGTGAACTGACGTAGGTATACAAAAAACACTCAATTATATATATACTAATATATTATATTCATAATTTTGGATTTTATTTGATACATTGAACCTATTTTTAGTTTAAACGTGACTAAATGTAGTTATTATTTTCCGTACTGACCAAACTAGATATCATGTGTGTGTAAATATTTATAATTGTATTGAAATTCTATTATTATTGATATGTTTAATAATATTATAATATTATATTTAATATTTGCAGCTGTATAATTTTGTAATAAACCCTAATAACAAAAGCGCTCTACCTGTAGACCTAACCTAACCCAGTTAACTGCATAAGTAAATAACAATGAAATATACGGTTTTACATTTGCATTCACCGTCAACGTTATTGTAAACATATTCTGAGAAATAAATCCGGTCATACAGTTTCTGGATTACAATTACAATGTATATTAAGATATATAGGTGTATAATTATGGTAGGTAAATACATATTTCACATAGGGACACACCTCTAAAAAAAATATATAGGTATATTATATTATATATTAGTATATAGGTTTATTATTTTCCCTAGTAAATTAAATACACATGATAAATGATTAAGTTTAAATAAATCCAAATAATTAACATAATATATAAATTAACCGTAAATTTTAATTAGTTTTTTTCCGTATAAAACAGTATGTCTCGACTCATCTCTTTTCACACAGGTTATCATATTACAGAATTGTTCAATACATTTATAATTTAGCGATCATAAATCAATACATTTTTAAAACACATTTAAAATATACAAAAAATAACAATACATTTATTCTATCTTGCCTGTTAAATATTGAATAATATGCGAAATACTATTTTGTATTTGATTCATAAAAAATATGAATCAAATTTGATCAAATACATTTTCTTGCGACGAGTCACTGAATAAGGTTCCGATATGCACATGCACGATGCATTTTATTGCATAGTGTTACCGCTACCAACCGATGTCATCAAACTGTAGGATATTAAAATAAACAATATAGTTATATATAGTTTATACTGAAATTAAAATCATATAAAGTAAAAGTATAATTAAGGCGTGTCTTTGTTGGACCTCTTGGATGTTGCAGTCTTAAACAAAATTTCTCGAAAATCATACCTATACAAATTAAGATACCTACTGCAAAAATATAAAGTGTCCCATAAATATTTACCCATTATGATTTATGATATCCTGAGATGATAAAGATACCATAAATCTGTTTTTTTTTTTTTTGTTAGACTTACGCAGACAAGGGCTACATATAATAAATTTTTTGGTAGAAATGTTAAAATATTATCTTTATTAGTCGATGGATAAAACTGCAAAAAACTTATTTTTATCCGGGCGGTGAGTTTCTCTTTACGGCTAATAGGTAATCCTCACAAGATACCCTGTATTTATATAAACAATAGCCTTATACTATAGCCGCAATACAACATTGTCATCGTATACCCAAGTTTAGTATAATAACTAGACTTCAAAATTTCAGAATTATATCCATAATTGTATTATATTATTGCTATATTATAGTAATAGTAAATATATATATATATATACACACTAGTATTATACGTTACACAAATATACTGCGCACAATTCTTTTTTCGTAACCATATGTAGATATACGTTATATGTTATACCTATTCCTACATTTCCGTACAACGGACATTTGGACCCAGACGTACCACCCGTCGCTTGACATTTTTTTTTTGTTTACAACTGTGACCATTAGCCAGTTTGTAATGGTCTGATAGAGGCTACTGGCTAGGTTATTCGTCAGAATGTTTCTCCGAACTACGTATTAACATTATATATATAAGTAGGTACAATACAATGGGCTTCTTAAAAAAAAAAAAGGTCACATTCGTATCGGTTTCACACGTCATATGAATTAGGTACGTAAATATTGCAGCACAGGTATATTTTAAAAACCTTTAAAGTAATACATATTATAGTATGTAGCATATTATGCTATATGGCTAGCCAAACCATGACTTGTCTCACCACTTTTTTTTTTATAAACCTAATAATAAGCACCATTATGTTAGGTTATTATTATAGAATAATTTCTTTTTCTACTCTTCGTAAAATGCCTAATGTGAAATATTGGTATCAAGCAAAGGCCCAGAATAGTTAAATTTTGTCCATAAAAAAAGTCACAGCTATATGAGACACTTGCCGCCCTAAAAATAATTTGTGGTAGGTTTGAGCTCGTAAATGTATAGTTGTGCCTTCTGTACAAATAAAGCGATTTGCATATGATATAGGCGATTGCGTCAAACTCCCACAGTGTTATGGGTTAACTTACCTTTCAAAAATGTAATAAATAATAAATACACGAAATTAATAATATATTTGTAATTAAAACGTCATTCGTTATAATCAAAATATAACAACATAAAATGTGGATAAATAAGCAAAGAATTGCGTCGCGCTTGCGCACAATGAACGCCCAATTCGGTGACTCGTCACTGGAGTATCGGCATCATTTATTTGTATTGGTATAATACGCTGAGGCTTCTTCCGTAGTATATGATAATATAAGGAAATAGGTAGTGAGGAGAAAGCTTTTGCGATATTTTATCAGTTTATCACAGACCACTGTTAGTAATCAAAATAAACATACATCAGTAATGAATTTATATAAGTTTTATAAACCCATAAGTTTAACATGTACAAAAAAAATTAAAATAGCAATGTATTTTCTTTTTATAGTTGAAATATAAAATTTTCGATTTTTTTAGCGATTTTCGTAGAAATTAAAATAATTTTTTAATTTTGTCAACATTTAAGGAGGGCTGCAGAGGGAGGCTCTGGTTATTCTACTGTATTGTAACAATAACTTGTATAAATTATCATTCCACAAATATACAATAATGACGTCATAATATCGGTCGTATGATGACCATTAAAATTGAACACTTGTTTCCGTCATTTTTATATTAAGACGTATATTCATCGAATTCCGAAAACGATATAATATTGATGTTGTATTGTAGTATTGAACACAATACACACAACCAGGCGTCTGCACGCACTACACACACACACACACACACACACACACAAACACACACATTCATACATACCAAAACATTTTATTTGGGTAGGAGAAGCCGAACAAAATAAAGGCGACGCGTATACCTACCTGAGACCCGAGTTGACCACATACAAATCACTTCTCAAGACCTATATATCGTTTTAACCTTGATAAGTATTATATACTATTAAGAGAGCAAAAATGTTATTTATTAATTTTATTCAGTTTCCTAATAAAATTAGGGTACTTTACTACAGAATAGAAAATTGCCACAATAATTTTGTTTCAACAACTATGTGAAGATAATTTCGACTCGAACAATTACAAATTCATTAACCTGTTGCCGTCAGGCCAAAAAATATTTTAAAAATCGATCCAAAATAATTACCAAGACGCAATTAACGTTATCTCGAATTTCCAATTAGGATTCAAATATTTCAAATCTAATCACTCCACTAAAACTCGGCAACTCTTTACTCTTTATTTAATACAGTAATACTCTAATAGAATGTGTATTGTGTATAGAATAAATTTAAAAAAAAAACGACAAACAGGCGCAGCTGTCTTAAACGTGGCACAAGCCTAAACAATTTTCCTACAAGGAATAAAATTGAAATACCTACTTTATATTCAAGCATATTTTGTATAAAATGTTATACGTAATCTTATTGTTTTTATGTCATTGCATTAATATTTGAAACAGCTAAAAATAATATCATATTATATACAATGCGATCCATTTAACTGGGTACACTAATTATATAAAAAAGTATTAACTTTTTTAATTTTTAGGTTTATGTTTTTCCAAAAACCGTATAGGTATATTATTTAATTTTTTTCATCCTTATATTTATTGGTAATACCATCACTCTATCAAATTTTGATTTTCAAATGGTAACATATTATTAAAAAAATACCATGAATTAATAATACCATTTTTTTTTCATGAATTTACATGTTAACATTTTAGTTTTCGTTGATTAATTTACGAGATAAGTACAGCTCGGACTGAAAAGTGCGTATACGAGACACGAGAGCTATAGTCATGAATTCGATATCGTAATCGTTGAAACCAAAGTAACAAAATAAATAACAATTGATTAAAGATTACAATTTCACTTTAAACCCTGATCATATATTAACTTATCGGCTAATTGGATATACCGAAATTTCCTAAAATAATAAGTGAAAATTTGAAAATATAATAAAATTAATTTATGTTAATCACAATTCCACAGATAATTATTTAAAAATTTAAATGGTATCACCATAGAGTTCTTCGTATTACCACTAAGCACCAAGGTATTCCTTGATAAATCCTCAATTGGTTCTATAATATTAATTATGATTACATGTATAATGTTATGCAGAAAGTAAATAATAATTATAGGTACCATCTAGGATTCCAGGGGATAATAATGCGCAATGATGTCACGATTTAAAATAGTCCTATCAATTAAATAATAATATTTTAATGTGAATTACAATTTACAATAATAATAATAATAATATTAATTATTAATTAGTGTGGCGATTTACAGTATTTACGCATAGACTAAATAGTAAATAATATAACATTGTCTATTTCACATCTTTTTCTTTGGTGACTACGGTTCATGCAGGATTTAAAATAGTTCTATCTTAAATGGTGGGTATTATTCACATGATATAGTTTAGATTTCTCCCATAAGTTACTCAATACTTTTTAGTATTCACCAATTATATGTAGGTGTATTCATATTGGTAAGTGTTTTTGCACGAACAATTTATAATTATTACAATTATTATTAATGATTTTATTTTAAATAAACTATAATGTACTACCAACTATAAATATATTATTTATACTTAACTATTTTAATGTATCATCTGCCAAAGTAAATATGTCTTGCAAAAACTGAAAATACTTCTTTGTCATATTTATAAAAATTGATTGTGTTGTGTAATTGGTTATATAGGAATAAACGGATACAAATTGAAGATGAAGGAATGAATGATCAATTAAAAGGAGTGAAGTTGAACGATCAAACAAACATAGTAGGTAAGTGAATTACTTTCAAAGTATATGATATATTGCCATTTAAATTTTAAATTTTAAAATTTGTTTTTGTGTAAGAATTTGTTTGGAAAAATTACCTTGAACAGTACTGAAAATTTCAAATGTTGAAGTCTATTAATCCAAATAAAAGAGCATCAACATTAAAACTCTAGGAGTTTTATTGCTACGCTTGAGGTAAGATAAATATTGGAATACAACTGAATTATAAAGTGTTAATTTATTCTTGTGTAATAATACATACTTAAAAATGATGTAGTTCGATGGTCAGAAATGTACTGGAAGTTATAGTTCAAGATTGAAGCCAAAAAAATTGAATGCAAAAATATGTTAGGTACCTACCTGCCCAATATATTATGTTGACTAAAAAAATAAAGAATCAATTTGATAGGTATATAGTTTGAACTATTTAACTATATTAATATTGTTTATACATTTTATATTATAAGAATTTCATATCTAGAACAATATTGAAACAATTAAAATTTATAATTTAGAGTAAGTCATAGATTAAGAAGCTTAAATCTAATATATTATAAACCGTCCTTTATATACATATGTGTTTGAATCTTAAAATTTTAAATATTAAATACTTTTTAACATTCTATCAATATAGGTTTTTCAAATATTATGAAATAGTCTTGTAAATCAAAAAAATTAGAGTTATGATATTTTACCATTTTTAAATTAAATTCAAAACTATCATATTTTAAGATGTGGCAGTAAAACATTTTTATTTATTATTACCCAGACAGTTGTATTTCATATTTTGGTTACAAATTATAAATTATAAAATGCAATACTGTTACAACTCTATATATCGCTGTTTTTCACTTGACATATCACACAATAATTAGTTTTTATTTAGCGTAAGAACGCCACAAATCAAAATCAATCCAACTTGAATTTTGACATCAGTTATTAAATTTGATTTATTAAAATATATATCTACAACCATATAGTAAATATGGCTCTCTTGCTCAGAAAATTAACTAAAATTGATGTAATTCAATACTGGTACATCGTTGTAGTGGCTAAACAAAATATGTTATTGAAAGTGGCTTTCTTGCATTCTACAGTGCTATTTTTTTATTAAAAAATAGCTATTCATTTTGTGTGGTGACGGTTTTGTTCTAGATGTAAAATTATATAAATAAATATTGTATAGGTTTTATTAGAAAAAAATGAAGAATCTCTAATGGAAATATGAAAGACATAGAAATTGGTACAGTGACAAAACTTTGAGAACTATTGGAAGATTTCTCATGACTAGAGTTTTTAGTTGTTTTATTTATGACTTTCATTTGGTCAATTTTTTTAAACATTAATTGATTAGCTTTTATTATTTTTATGAAATAGACATTTTTGTTCCACAGTCTTTATAATATTTTTTACACATACACAGTAGAATTAGTGATGTTTTTGAAGTTTTTTCCATGGTACCTATATGTATAATACATTGTCTATAACTAAGTTGTTAAAACAAAACATTGAATTATTACTACATCCTAAATTATCATCTATATTAACTGTTTATTTTATGACCATGGATAAATAAAATAAAATGATAATGACTTAATAAGTTAGCAAAATATAACTGTATATTATATTACTCTACCAATACTAAAGGAATATGCTTATTTAATAAAAAATAGTATCCAGTAGGTACCTATACTATTGGATATGCTGTAACCAGTCTAAAATAGTTATGATGATAATCATACAACATCTTATATTACAAAATCAACAGTTATAATTAATTTAGTATACTTATGTAAAATATATTACTTATAAACACAGAAATAAAAAAAAGTTACTATAAATTTACTAAAACTGTTATGATTGAAAACTGCACAAAAATATGTTATGTTGTATCTACATTTCATTTCCTTTATAACTTTATCGAATAGCAATTTAAATACAAATATGAAAGCCATTATGACTAGGTCATATGTTATTCATATTTTGTATTACTTTTGGATTTTAAGTCGATACTAACGAGTACACAACACACTATATTCTTTAATAACTTTATTATATATAACTTTTATTTTAGCCTAAACTGAAAAAGTTTCCTGCAGATGCAGCTAATTACAACCCAAAGCTATTATTCGATAATCTGAGGGTCGATGTAGAATATATGAATACTTTTTTGTTCAAAGTCTCCAATATTATGCTGAATGAATTATCAAATAGATGTTTTTCCATTTGTCGAGAAGATAATATTTTTGTAATATTTTATTACTATCTAACTTATTAAACTTATTTTTAATTGTAAATAGATTTTAAAATGCTGTTAAATGTAAGCTCCTCAGGTATAATGATTTATGATATTTATGTAATTACTTAATTAAATCAGACAAAAATAAATTGAATTATCAACAGGGTCTTGCCAATAGGTGTCGCAAGGTGAATAGAAATATCCAAACACCATTAAGTTTTGGCCAATAATTTTTTTATCAATGAATTTGGATCTTAGGAATAAGTTCAAAAAATTATCTTTTTTCTTCATTATTAATTAGTAAGGAATGGATTAGAATGCAAATCTCATTTTTTTCTGAATGTCTAAAAACATTGCTTTCAAAGCACAAAGTTCATTTCATACATCAAGGAATTAAAAAATGTAATTTTTTATTTTGCATTTTAAGACTATTATATTTTTAGAGCATTTTTCGACATTTTATATATGTTTTTTATTTTTTTATATAGGAATATATAAAATTTGATTAGATAAACCCAGACGAAACTATTGACACGTGTAAACACACATATATCCATACATACAAGTTACAACATATTATAGTTTTTTTTGTATTTTAATATTTTAATCAGATAAATTTTTCATTGTAATGTGTTTTTTATAAGGTTTTTTGTAAAATTGTGTTTTTATTGAATTTAAATACATTTTAAAAGTTTTCTAGAGCATTTTTAAATTAAAGCAATTTTTTAAGGCATTAAGTCGTATTTAGGACTTTTTCTTATTTTTTATGGCATTAAAATCCGTTCCCTATTAATTAGAAATTTAATTGAGTATTATCACCTGCAATTTATTAGTATTTTGTTTTCGAGTAAAATATATTATTATTATGTATTGTAAATAAAAAATGGTATGATTAATTTGGTATAAATGTTTATATTTTGTTAATTATAATTAGTATGTTTATTTCATGAATAATATAATTGATTTTGTTTTGATTTAATTAAATTTATATTTAATCCTAAAATAATGTTAAACACACAGTTATAGGGTTTCTCTTGTTGAAAACTTAATTAATAATTATTATAATAATATGTTCTTATATTCATCAAAAATTATAAACTAATTTAGTTTTATTGCGTTAATTTTTTCTCTATATATTTAATGATAGTATTATAATATTATTTATAAAAAACAGTAAATTCAACCTCATAATTTAAATACTTATTAAACTATTGTAAGATAAGGATCCATATTCAAATTATTTATTGAAGATAGTTGAAAGGGGTTCAGTAAGAAAAACAGTAAATTGTAATAAATTATGTTATCCCTTGTACAAAAAAAAGAATAAATGTTTTAAACTAATAAGTAATTTCTTTATCTCCAAAGATTTAACAGATTTGAAAAAATAGAATAATACATAATACTAGACTTATTATAGACATTGATAAATGATTTTTAATTGACATATTTTAGTTGCCTTAAATATCATGAATTCATACTATTAAGTTAACATATATTCGTTAACACAAATCAGCATATGTTATTTTCACACTGATTGTGTTCTGCCTATTCTGGTTACTCCTTCACTTTGATGGTGACAGCTAAAAATATGCTTGGCACGATTGAAGTTGGTAGTAAGTACAATACATTTTATATACAGTAATAATATAAATAGTCATAGTATGTTATTATTTATGATCAAGTAACTAGTACAAACATTCAATAATTATAAGATTTTATACAGAATGTGATGTTAATATAATTTTATAGTTACTGATATATATATATATATATATATGGAATTTTGACATATGAGTATATTATTTTATGTAGGTATATATAATTTTAATATCATTGTAAAATTGTTCAACAATACCAGCTCCGTCCAAAATATAACATGCTTTGTACTACTTTGAGTTATACTTTAAGGAAGGATTGAGTTTTTATCAGCATTTAAAATTTTTTAATAAAATTAAAATATTTTACAACTAATTACAATTAAAGAAACACAATTATTCATTTATTATTTTTATACATGGTCTAATTGTGCATAAACATTGATACATTAATTCTGCATTTACGTGATTTTATATATTACATAATAAACATATAATATATTAAATTTGGATACTTATAAATAATTAAAATTAGTTTGTTGAAAAATATTTTTATTTTGTTATTTTAACTTGATTCTTCTTCATAATATTCTTCTTCGATAATTCGCCTTTAAAAAAAACAAACATTTCAATTATAAATGTATAGCTAATGTTTTTGTGACTAAACAATTGGGTATTAAATGCATACTCATTTAAACATCATAACCTCCACAGGCTCCACATTTAAAATAATATGAATAAATACTATACAATACTTAATAATTTAATAATCATATTTCAGTCAATTTTACTTTATGCATTTATCAGTATTTGGTACTTACAAACAAACATAAAAAACAAAAAACTAATAGTTTATATTTTGTAAACTACCAACATATGGGGTGAGGAGTGATGATCTCCCTTATGCCTACCATCATGGGCGGATAGGCCATTTTTGGACTAGGTACCGGAAAATTTTAAAAAGGGGCCTCCACATGAAAAAAAAATGTATAATATATAATATTAAAGGGCCCCATTATCGAAATACTAAGAGGGGCCCACCCGGAAATGCCCGGTGCCCGGTAGGCCTATCCGACTATGCTTACCATTGATGTAGGTACGCCAGGCATGTCAAACCGCTAGCCGTCAGCTCAATTTTTTGTGACCCGCGGCTACCAATATTAATATCAAAAACATAATAAAAACTTAACAAACTATTAATCCCTTGTCATACTTATCTTAGACTCTTAAAGAATTTTTTTTATTAATTTTTATGTGTGGCCCACATGGTAAGCTTTTAATATATTTGGCCACTTGATACTTTGAATTTGACATGCCTGATGTACGCTATGAATAATATTAATCGTTATTAGTGTCTCACTCAGCATTATTTTCGAATATGATCTAATATTGTGTTACCGAGAAAAGGTAGACTCTGCATCCAGCAAACCCCCCTGAAAGTTACTACATCACAGTATTAAGTGTACATTATTTAAATTTTATCATCGTATATTCGTATATATACTATATAGTAATAATTCATATTTAATATGCATATAAAATTCATAATAGGTAGTTATGAAGAAATGTGTACCTTTCTATGTGGATAAAAGACAATGTACCTACATGGAAATATTTTTTTTACTTAAACTAACTTTATGAAATTTTTAAAAAATCTGTGCGTTTTCTTTTATGAAATGCTATGAATGGAAAATCCCACGGAAACCGAAAGGGGTTTACGCTAAAATCTCAAAATACGTAAATCATTAAGAATTGACGTATGGTTAATAAAACATATTATTAATATAAATGCCATTCGGCGTCACAGCGGCCAGCGGGTGCATAAAACCTACCTACCATACTGATCGATACGAGGTACCTATTACCTAGATCTTGAATAGTACTTTCTGCATATCCGATATGGGCATCATTATTATTATTTTATATAATTTAATTTTAAAAAATGTGACATAGTATGCATAGTATGTTGTCATGACTTTACTTCCAACAAACGTAAAACATATAAAACAATTACAGCAGAACCAATTTTATATTGATAGCTACAATAATACAGTAAAAGAGAAGATATATACGAGTAGGTATCTTTGCAAAATATTATAGTATAAAAATTGAAAATGTTCATAATTTACTGATTAATAATTTATATTTCGCAAAAAATTAATGTGCAGATAATTGTCGTTAATCTTACTAATCTGGAATTTTAATTGTAATTATACAGATAGGACAATTAGTATTCTATAATATTGCTATAATATTAAACTAAAAATTCATTATCGGTTTTGTTGATCAAAAATGTACTCAATGTTGTACAGTTATATGACAGAAACAACTTTTATACACGTCATGGCGATGTCATCTTAATAATATTATTATAACAATGCATTATAGTTACCTAGGTCTTAGGGCATTGATGAACCTGTCGACACCTGGTATCGGTATCGCCGGTGGAACAGGTGGGAACCAAGCTTCCATACCGTCCGGTAGTCGAGGTTCCTCTGGATCTAAATTTTCCGTATCGTCAAACCAGCGACTTGTCCGTTCGTAAATGAGGACTCTTGCCATTTTTTCTGTGGAGATGTACATCAATATAGTGACACAATACAACTGATTGCTGTCGCACATGGTTCGTGCCGTCTATGCAGTCAAAAGGACGACGCGTCATCGGTAATTTTGGTGGTGGGAGATGGTTGTATTTGATATTGGTCATATCGGTGGTCAGACCCAACCTTTACTACCTAATATTTTTTGAAATAAATTTTGATTAGATAATATATACACTTCGCATACGTAAGATTAATATTGATTTATTTTTTTACGTTATTGATTCTTTGATTATTTTCAACTTAAAAGTAGCAGTTAACAGTAACAAAAAATTACTCAAGTGATTTTTGTTTCAGACGGGGTGTGTGGTTTACGGAGATATATAGCCAGGCAGGTTGTACAATTAAGCTAAATGTTCCTACAGAAAATGTCATAACTGTCTATCTACTCATTCAAATCCTCTCATCAAGAACTTATCATTCCTTACGTGTATTATGTAAATATGATTATGTATTCTCGTTGTTTTAGACCAATTTTGCCCTATATGATGTTTGATTTGAGCAGTGCCATGTTTTATGACCATTTATTTTTGATATACTAATTATGTTTATATGTTATTAATAACTTATTATATGATTAAGGTACTGTATAATTTTTATTTATTTTGAACTATATACCAAATATTAGTATCGAAGTACAGAATGACAAAAGTGTTAGCTATTCGGTAAAATTGGTGCCACATACCAATAATATTATACAGGTAGTTGCTAGCCCGGTGACCCTTCCAACAATTCATAGAATCGGTCTGAATAAGTTGTGCTGCGCAACCTAATAAATAGCACATAAGATGTGTGTGAAATGTTAATTTATTACAATCCTATTCTCATACTTCACTTACACACAAACAATTTTTTAACCGTCTCGACATTTTGGGAATAGGGGGGGGGGGCTGCAGCCCCCTAAACCCTTCCTTTGGTTACTCTACTGTATTGTAACAATAACTTGTATAAATTATCATTCCACAAATATACAATAATGACGTCATAATATCGGTCGTATGATGACCATTAAAATTGAACACTTGTTTCCGTCATTTTTATATTAAGACGTATATTCATCGAATTCCGAAAACGATATAATATTGATGTTGTATTGTAGTATTGAACACAATACACACAACCAGGCGTCTGCACGCACTACACACACACACACACACCCAAACACACACATTCATACATACCAAAACATTTTATTTGGGTAGGAGAAGCCGAACAAAATAAAGGCGACGCGTATACCTGAGACCCGAGTTGACCACATACAAATATCTTTTCAAGACCTATACATCGTTTTAACCTTTATAAGTATTATATACTATTAAGAAAGCAAAAATTGTATGTATTAATTTTATTCAGTTTCCTAATAAAATTAGGGTACTTTACTACAGAATAGAAAATTGCCACAATAATTTTGTTTCAACAATTATGTGAAGATAATTACGACCCGAACAATTATAAATTCATTAACCTGTTGCCGTCAGGCCAAAAAATATTTTTAAAATTGATCCAAAATAATTACCAAAATGCAATAAACGTTATCCCGAATTCGGATTCAAATCTAATCACTCCACTAAAACTCAGCAACTCTTTGTCTAATACAGTTATACTCTAATGTGTAAAAAATAAATTTAAAAAAAAAACGACATACAGGTTCAGTTGTTTTGAACGCGGTACAAGCCTTCGATCGTGCCATTTTTCACTTTTACATTGTAACTTACATGTTCCTAATTTTCCTATAAGAAATTAAACTGAAATATTGTGTATTCAAACATATTTTGTATTTAATTTCTGATTACATACGTAATCTTATTGTTTTATTTTAGTCATTTTTAAATCAATCGATGAACATATTTGTTCGAACGCGGAACGATTTTGCAATTAATATAAATTTATTCTGGACACCTCCGGTGTGGCGGAGATAAAAGTGCCCAGCAAGCTCCCCCTCAATATTGTCCAGTGATAGTTCATCGTCTGGAGGCCATGCTGCCAGCCAGCCCAGCGACCGACAGCCTTTTTGTCATTTCTATTATGGACTCGCATTTAGCGATTCCGTAACAATAATAATAAAAATGAGACGAAATTTCTTTGGCTCAAAATATTATAATCTTTATTTAATCGTAAATTTTGTTTTAATAAATTATCATTCCACAAATATACAAATATAAAAAATTAAATAATATACCTATACGGTTTTTGGAAAAACATAAACCTAAAAATTAAAAAAGTTAATACTTTTTTATATAATTAGTGTACCCAGTTAAATGGATCGCATTGTATATAATATGATATTATTTTTAGCTGTTTCAAATATTAATGCAATGACATAAAAACAATAAGATTACGTATAACATTTTATACAAAATATGCTTGAATATAAAGTAGGTATTTCAATTTTATTCCTTGTAGGAAAATTGTTTAGGCTTGTGCCACGTTTAAGACAGCTGCGCCTGTTTGTCGTTTTTTTTTTAAATTTATTCTATACACAATACACATTCTATTAGAGTATTACTGTATTAAATAAAGAGTAAAGAGTTGCCGAGTTTTAGTGGAGTGATTAGATTTGAAATATTTGAATCCTAATTGGAAATTCGAGATAACGTTAATTGCGTCTTGGTAATTATTTTGGATCGATTTTTAAAATATTTTTTGGCCTGACGGCAACAGGTTAATGAATTTGTAATTGTTCGAGTCGAAATTATCTTCACATAGTTGTTGAAACAAAATTATTGTGGCAATTTTCTATTCTGTAGTAAAGTACCCTAATTTTATTAGGAAACTGAATAAAATTAATAAATAACATTTTTGCTCTCTTAATAGTATATAATACTTATCAAGGTTAAAACGATATATAGGTCTTGAGAAGTGATTTGTATGTGGTCAACTCGGGTCTCAGGTAGGTATACGCGTCGCCTTTATTTTGTTCGGCTTCTCCTACCCAAATAAAATGTTTTGGTATGTATGAATGTGTGTGTTTGTGTGTGTGTGTGTGTGTGTGTGTGTGTAGTGCGTGCAGACGCCTGGTTGTGTGTATTGTGTTCAATACTACAATACAACATCAATATTATATCGTTTTCGGAATTCGATGAATATACGTCTTAATATAAAAATGACGGAAACAAGTGTTCAATTTTAATGGTCATCATACGACCGATATTATGACGTCATTATTGTATATTTGTGGAATGATAATTTATACAAGTTATTGTTACAATACAGTAGAATAACCAGAGCCTCCCTCTGCAGCCCTCCTTAAATGTTGACAAAATTAAAAAATTATTTTAATTTCTACGAAAATCGCTAAAAAAATCGAAAATTTTATATTTCAACTATAAAAAGAAAATACATTGCTATTTTAATTTTTTTTGTACATGTTAAACTTATGGGTTTATAAAACTTATATAAATTCATTACTGATGTATGTTTATTTTGATTACTAACAGTGGTCTGTGATAAACTGATAAAATATCGCAAAAGCTTTCTCCTCACTACCTATTTCCTTATATTATCATATACTACGGAAGAAGCCTCAGCGTATTATACCAATACAAATAAATGATGCCGATACTCCAGTGACGAGTCACCGAATTGGGCGTTCATTGTGCGCAAGCGCGACGCAATTCTTTGCTTATTTATCCACATTTTATGTTGTTATATTTTGATTATAACGAATGACGTTTTAATTACAAATATATTATTAATTTCGTGTATTTATTATTTATTACATTTTTGAAAGGTAAGTTAACCCATAACACTGTGGGAGTTTGACGCAATCGCCTATATCATATGCAAATCGCTTTATTTGTACAGAAGGCACAACTATACATTTACGAGCTCAAACCTACCACAAATTATTTTTAGGGCGGCAAGTGTCTCATATAGCTGTGACTTTTTTTATGGACAAAATTTAACTATTCTGGGCCTTTGCTTGATACCAATATTTCACATTAGGCATTTTACGAAGAGTAGAAAAAGAAATTATTCTATAATAATAACCTAACATAATGGTGCTTATTATTAGGTTTATAAAAAAAAAAGTGGTGAGACAAGTCATGGTTTGGCTAGCCATATAGCATAATATGCTACATACTATAATATGTATTACTTTAAAGGTTTTTAAAATATACCTGTGCTGCAATATTTACGTACCTAATTCATATGACGTGTGAAACCGATACGAATGTGACCTTTTTTTTTTTTAAGAAGCCCATTGTATTGTACCTACTTATATATATAATGTTAATACGTAGTTCGGAGAAACATTCTGACGAATAACCTAGCCAGTAGCCTCTATCAGACCATTACAAACTGGCTAATGGTCACAGTTGTAAACAAAAAAAAAATGTCAAGCGACGGGTGGTACGTCTGGGTCCAAATGTCCGTTGTACGGAAATGTAGGAATAGGTATAACATATAACGTATATCTACATATGGTTACGAAAAAAGAATTGTGCGCAGTATATTTGTGTAACGTATAATACTAGTGTGTATATATATATATATATTTACTATTACTATAATATAGCAATAATATAATACAATTATGGATATAATTCTGAAATTTTGAAGTCTAGTTATTATACTAAACTTGGGTATACGATGACAATGTTGTATTGCGGCTATAGTATAAGGCTATTGTTTATATAAATACAGGGTATCTTGTGAGGATTACCTATTAGCCGTAAAGAGAAACTCACCGCCCGGATAAAAATAAGTTTTTTGCAGTTTTATCCATCGACTAATAAAGATAATATTTTAACATTTCTACCAAAAAATTTATTATATGTAGCCCTTGTCTGCGTAAGTCTAACAAAAAAAAAAAAAACAGATTTATGGTATCTTTATCATCTCAGGATATCATAAATCATAATGGGTAAATATTTATGGGACACTTTATATTTTTGCAGTAGGTATCTTAATTTGTATAGGTATGATTTTCGAGAAATTTTGTTTAAGACTGCAACATCCAAGAGGTCCAACAAAGACACGCCTTAATTATACTTTTACTTTATATGATTTTAATTTCAGTATAAACTATATATAACTATATTGTTTATTTTAATATCCTACAGTTTGATGACATCGGTTGGTAGCGGTAACACTATGCAATAAAATGCATCGTGCATGTGCATATCGGAACCTTATTCAGTGACTCGTCGCAAGAAAATGTATTTGATCAAATTTGATTCATATTTTTTATGAATCAAATACAAAATAGTATTTCGCATATTATTCAATATTTAACAGGCAAGATAGAATAAATGTATTGTTATTTTTTGTATATTTTAAATGTGTTTTAAAAATGTATTGATTTATGATCGCTAAATTATAAACGTATTGAACAATTCTGTAATATGATAACCTGTGTGAAAAGAGATGAGTCGAGACATACTGTTTTATACGGAAAAAAACTAATTAAAATTTACGGTTAATTTATATATTATGTTAATTATTTGGATTTATTTAAACTTAATCATTTATCATGTGTATTTAATTTACTAGGGAAAATAATAAACCTATATACTAATATATAATATAATATACCTATATATTTTTTTTAGAGGTGTGTCCCTATGTGAAATATGTATTTACCTACCATAATTATACACCTATATATCTTAATATACATTGTAATTGTAATCCAGAAACTGTATGACCGGATTTATTTCTCAGAATATGTTTACAATAACGTTGACGGTGAATGCAAATGTAAAACCGTATATTTCATTGTTATTTACTTATGCAGTTAACTGGGTTAGGTTAGGTCTACAGGTAGAGCGCTTTTGTTATTAGGGTTTATTACAAAATTATACAGCTGCAAATATTAAATATAATATTATAATATTATTAAACATATCAATAATAATAGAATTTCAATACAATTATAAATATTTACACACACATGATATCTAGTTTGGTCAGTACGGAAAATAATAACTACATTTAGTCACGTTTAAACTAAAAATAGGTTCAATGTATCAAATAAAATCCAAAATTATGAATATAATATATTAGTATATATATAATTGAGTGTTTTTTGTATACCTACGTCAGTTCACAATGATAAAATTAATGGTTTTAAGAACTATTCAAAGAACACGTCTTATAAAAATGTATAAAACGCCACATTTAGGTGCGTTTTCTCTGACAGCCTGACGTCTAGACGGTGACTTATGTTCGTTTCCCGTACCGATAGTTGACGCTGCAGGTAAAACGGACCTTGAGAGGATGCTACATAGGCATATGTTGTTGTCTCCGTCTTACAAACGTACCTACTACCTGTATGAAGAACTGTACGTTAAGTGTTAACTGCAATAGGTAATACATATAATGATATAATTTTGTGCTGTTTAAAAACGCTACGACGCGACGGTTTGTCGAGACAATAATATTATCGATATAATATTAAATATAATTTTTTTTGGTTCGTAAGTTTTTTATTCAATCTGTTTCAAAAAAAAAAAAGAACGATAAGAGCAATTTATGGTACCTATATAGCTAAAAAAATATTAATAAAAATAAATAAATACAATGGCAGATAAGACAGACTGCATGCAGAAGCCTCCCAGCGGAGGTACTACGATATTAAATAAATTGATTATAAATATGTAAATTAAGTTTTTCATAAATCAATATTATTTAGCATATTTAAGAGATTGAGGCGTATAATGCAAGATTTTGCTAATTTATTACATAGGTACCTAGTGTATATACGTTTATTTTTTAAATTTTAATGATGATTTACGAATCAGTCTTGATTTTTGTTTGAAAACATTATAAATTTATAAATCTTTTTTTATTGATTTGAATTTGGTAATTTTTATGACCAACTTATTAGTTGCCATGTTTTATGCGATTAAATTCCGTATTTTAAAAGCTTGTCACGATGTACCATTTTTAGAAATATGACTCTTATAATACAAAATTTAAAGAAATAACAAATGAATTAATAGACTTTAAAATGCATCAACAATATTCAACTTATATCACCTGATAAGCATACCTATATAATTAAAATCATTCTATAAATATTATAAAAGTAACAATTTTCATTTATTTTTATTTTTAAACCTGAATTAGGTACCTATATTGCTTAGAGAATTATTTATTTATTTATGAATAATAAACCATTTCATTAAAAATAAATGTTTTATTTTGGTGAATATGACTATAGTACAGTAGAGGTTGTTGACGAGTATATCATTGTAATGGAAATGTTAAATTTGAAAAATTAGAATTCATTGTATAATAACAAAAAATAATTCTAAGTGATTATGGCGTAGCGTATTTGAATAACTATCATAGGTATTTGGATAAATATTCAAATATACTAATTTAAAAAAAATTAATAAAAATCAAAAATGGCTAAAATAGAGTTAATATATTTTTTTAAACTTTTTCCATATCTAAAATAAAGATTTGCTCCTTTGTGAACCAAGTATCTGAGCTTATTATTTTTTGAATTAAATCAATTTCATAAAAAATTGGCTGGGTAGTTATTTTTTGTTTAATTATCTAATTTTGTCCAAATTTGAAGTTGTTCAGCCTTTTTAATCATATATTATTTTTAAATGGCTATTTTCTTCCATTTTAACAACTTATTAAATACTATAAAAGTTTAAAATGTCACCATTTAACTTATTATCAATATTAATAGTATTTACAGGTATTCTATAATATGTACATCACAGTTAGACATCTGTAATTGATTTTAAATTTTAAACAGGTACTTAAGTCAAAAATCTGTTTAATCAAAAATTGTGTCATTTATACCTACCAAGTTTTAAAAACATAGAGTAAACAGTAAATATATGATGAATCAATAGCGAGCTAATTTAACTAAAGAGATAAAATAACAATAGTTTGCATAGAATACAATAATACATAATTTCATTACATAAAATATTATTCACACATTAGTGACTAATTATTCATTTTTAAACCTTAAACGAACATCAATATCAGTATGTGTGTATTGTATGATTAAGATAAATTAAATCCTACATTATTTGTACTCTTAAGAATACACACACGTACCTACCTATACAATATGTTTATGATTTATATGAATACCAATATTTTACATTATTTACATTGATAAAAAGTTTCCAATCTTTTTAATCAACGGTGCCCAAACTTTTTTTCCGATGTGCCCTTTTTTGGATTAAATAATATACATGGTATTTTCAAATTTTAATATTTATAAATTATAATAATAATCATAATATATTACTTATATATCGGGGTCGTGTATAGGCAATTCGATGTTTTATTTTCGTTACGGAGTGTGATTGTGTGCGAAGTAAATTATCATTAGTATGTGTAGGTACGTTCGACAGCCGCGATGAGCCGTCCGTGAATGACACTCTCGAACGCGAACGCTCATGTCAATAAATCAGGAAAAACAAACTATTATCTTTTATGCATCACCTATAAAGTAGGTATAAATAATACCAAAAGCGGTAGTGAATTAAATATACATCGTGAAGTTTGATTATAATTTCGAGAGAAGTGTTGAATTCGTAAACTCCTATAGACTGCTTTGTAGAAACCACTTTTTTTAAATAAAACCCAAAAAGTCCAAAATAAATACAAATGTAATGCAATTATTTGATAAGATTTTTTAAAAAAATATCCAAATCTTATAGTCCTTTAAAAATGAAAATTGAAAATCGACTTCCTAGAATGCTTAGTTATTTTGTTAAAGAATACAAACATAGTATTATATTAAAAATTAAATTCGGACATTCGGAAGTATGTGTAATTTTCCACCGCTTATTGGTCTAAAATGTAGGTACGAAAAATACTATAGTCTATAGTAAGTACTATAGTCATTATAGTACAGTAGAGGTTGTTGACGAGTAAGAATGTCCACCGGAAATTCAAATTAAATTTTTATTAGCGTTTGAATTTCAAATATTGACAAAAATTCGTCAATACCATGAATATTTGCAAATTGTTTTATAGTTCAAAACTCATAATATTGTTTGTATTTATATCTAAGGTTATTAAATTGAACACTAAGTTTTCCATAAATTTTGCTTCAAATATCTATAGAGAAAATTTGAAGCGTCATTATAGGTAAAATGTTTTGAGCGTTTGAGTTTTAAATTTTTATGAAATCGCGTAATGATAACGATTTATCCTTAAACCAGGTATATGTATATCTATGATAATATAAAGTATTATGAATTATGATAACTACATGCAATGTTTTTGGAAAAATTGATTAACCATGTCTTATTCAAAATGCGTCTTAATTGAAAAATAAAATATTTGTTTCAAAATAGAATATATGACAATATTTAAATTTAATATATCCTAGACTGACAAATCATCTCCGTTCAGAATCGTTTTTCATATACAATGATACCTATCATTGCATTCAAATTTAATCCCATCCATTACAGTAACCTACAGTACAGCAGAGCGACATCCACGACTTACCCGCTTTTTTTATTTAACATTTGTTCTTAAAAACCTTACGGCTTCCTCACCAGTATAATGTTTTACAGGTCATGGGTTGGTGACCTATGATTCATTATCAGGATATCAATAACCATAATGTTAAAATATGGACTATATTTTAAATGTATTGATGCATTTTTTTCATTTGTATAAATTATGTTAGTATAGCATCACATTTACGATCAATCCACTTCCTAGTTGTTATTAGTTGTTGAAAACTTATAAACACTTTCCCCAATGACTTTCAATAAATTCAGTTACTTATTTAAAAGCAAATTTCCACCATGACTCAGGAGGTGGTAGGTATTAATAAGTACAGGCACGTATACGAGACACTTTTATTCTAAGAGTATACCTTTTCGTAAAATTTGTCTATGTGACTGTGTGTCGTGTTAACTGATAACTGCGATAATATTAATGGTACCTAATTCAAATTGGTTTTCCATAAAATAATATGTATATTATATAAGATAAAAATGATAAAGTACAATACTTTGACATTCCTCTGTACTACAATATTATCCTATAGTCTATACCACTATATCCACCTTATATATAAAGTAAACATGTAATACTTTGGACCTTAATGTTTATTAAATATTAACCAATAATTAATAAGTATAGTTTGATAAAAGTAAACATTTTTTATTAAAAATTTTTTTTTGCTTGCATTTGTTGTTGATAAAATTATAGAACATAAACCATATTTGGAAATATTGCCTATACATAACGCCGCCATTACTTGTTATGTGCTAAATTAAACTGAAGCTTCACCGGGGTTCTTATTTTTTTTTCAAACAGCATAAACTGCATAGTTAATAGCTTAAAAAATTATTTCAAGATAAAATTATCATTTACATAGAATAGTGTTTACAACGGAACTAAAATTATATTGAATTGTATTTACAGTGTGATTCTTTTATCAAACAACACTCATTATTTCAAAAACTATTGAATTTTTTCAATTTTTTTTTCTTCAAAATTTTAGACCCATCTTGTTCTAGAATTATATATTTTTTTAAATATTTTCACTCTTATATTTATCAGGTAAACCATTATCAAATTTTGATTTTCAAATGACAACCTAGGTATACTTAAAATGTCATAAACTAAAAAGGCTATTTTTTCAACGAATTTTCACGTTTAAATTTTCAATTTTCGTTAATCCGTTTACAAGATATAGCCTCCCAAAGTTGGGTGGTGTTTGTGTGTTATAGGTGCAGGAGCGGACTGGGAGGTGAACGGCCCAGGATTCTACTGTCGGGGCCGGCACTACCCGTTTATACCATCTTCTATGAATAAGATATTTATAATACCTACATACTTTTTCGGGTATTTATTTATCAAATATATTAGGCGGTACTGCCGTACTGGATTGTGCATAAACACCAAAAATATAACTTGTACACTATAGTGTACGAAATTAATTTTTGATTCGAAAGCTTCACTAATTTCTAAATCCATGTTTAGTACCTAATTATAGGCTAGAGTCATAACTAGAGACGAATTTTATGCATTTGCATGATGATACTAAGTACATGCACTTATAAAATGGTTTGAAATGTCGGCGATTCAGACTTTATTGAATCCGTAGACCAATTTTAATTTTGCATATAAATGCATATTTGTTGGGTTGGTGCAATATAAACTTTAGGGTCCTTTTTTAACAAAAAATAAAAAAATAATAATAGGTACATATTTAACAATAAAAAGTTCAATCCATTTATTTAATTATAATGGACATTTTATTAGTTATTACTTATTAAAAAAATCTTTTATTTATGGTAGAAAAGTATGGAATAGGAAGGGTCCCTTTAAATTTGGGGGCTCTGTGCTAGTGCACCGCCTGCACATGCGTAAATCAGAGCCTGGATACAATGTACATTATATTATTATAAACTACATAGTTCGACTACGAAATATTAACTTATTAGTTATTAATGTATCGTTTTAATGGCCGGCAACCGATAGCAGTAGGTAGTCTTAGGGCCATTCTTACAATGCTCGGTTAGTGCCTGATAAAGTGATAACACTAACCGGAAGAATTTATCACGAGTAAACCGATAGAATTCTACCGGTTAGTCTTAACCGGACATTGTAAGAACGGCCTTTAAACTGTTTGGTATTTAAAATTTAAAAATACATTTATTATTAATATACTAATATTATCAATTGATGTTCATGAGCCCCTGGTGGCCCATATATTGAGCCGGCCAGGTGTGCTAGTGTGCCGTAGCACACCAGGCCCAGTCCGCCCCTGTATAGGTGTATGTTAGGTGGTATTACACACGAACACCATATAAGTGTTGTTTGATAAAAGAATCACCCTGTATATGTAGGTTATGTACATGTACACGTTATATTATGATCATACGTTGTTGGTTATAAGTACGTTGTTACACTCATGCTATAATAATAGTGATAAAATATTCATGGTCAGGGAGTGTTCTCACCACATCTCATTCTTCTTAACCGGGTTGATCTTGGAGCCTAGCGGACACCGAAAGTCATTGCTGAAGTCTTGCATGTTGGTCGTTGGAGAACGTTCCGATTATTCGGATATTGTCGGGTGCATGAACACCGTCGTCGATAGGGACGTTCTTCTTGGAGAAAAACAAATAAAAAACTAAACTATTTACCAACCGAAAATATTTTTAACTTTGACTACTTAAGAGCTTCGGTGCAATCATTTTGTAACTTGGGCGGTTAAATATTGGGTATTCAGGGAAGTAGTGGTTTTTTTAAATACATTTTAACCTCATACTTGGTGCACAATTGGTGTTTAGGAATTTAATAAAAAAAAAAAAAATGTATGTTGATTTTAATTATTGTTAATACATAAAAGTTTATTATCACTTAAAAACTAAGTTTTGGAGTACATTTACTCTTGATGGAAATCGTACAGAATCACCATTTTCTTGCATATTGATATTTGATCATAGTGCGACAAGACAGGAGCGGCTTAATATCTATTCAAAACAGTTTTTGCTATATTATTCACTTGTAAGATGGAGATAACACATGCCAGGTGTAGCCCCTCTTAATCAAATGATACTATTTAATGAATTATAAATATTATGACCATAAATTAGGCTTATTGTATACATATAACCTGTTTTAGTAAAATATTAACATTATTGAATATTTAGTACTTCTAATCATTTAAATTGATATGCGCTTAACAATACACAAAAGTCTTAAAACATAGTGTTATAAATTACAATGCAATTACCAATATAATATATAAGATTAAATATTAATAAAAATAATATGTTATTTCCATATTTTTTAAACATAATTGTTATTTGATTGAAATGCCATCTTCTAGTGGAAATTATATAAAGTTTGAATACAAAATCTGATTTAAAAAATTATAAATTCATAAGAAATTTGAAATTAAATAAAACAACAAAACTTAATCTGTTATATTATTCAACACAATGAAGTGTAATGAAATATTGTAAAATTATTTAATTAATCGAAGATAAATGTATTCTTTATGGTTTTATACAAATAACTCTAAAAGGTATTTTGTATAATATGTACAGATAAAATAACATTTTCTTATAAAATTTAAAGAAAATGTCGAGGTATATTTTGAGTTACCAATAATCAGAATGAAAAATAATAATGTATTTTTGTATTTATTTGTTATACTAACAATTATTAAAAACAATAATAATTATGTCTAAAAAATTCTACAAAATAGGATAAATAGTTAATATTAAATATAAACTGACAATAGCTCAGATGCATCACTTAATAATGAACACTAGTAATTGTTATGGTATAAGAATTTGCATTATGTAAATTATTCTGAGGCTGGCTCGCATAACTTAAAAATATAAAAATCACTTTTAAAATTATAATAAATAAATAAATAAATAAATAATAAAACTAAGAGATTAAATAATACAATAATGATACAAATATTGAGATAAACAATAAGAGTAATAACATATTATTAATTATTAAATAGTGTGTTGTGCTATTGTCATTATTATTATAAGGGTTCTAGGTGTGAATGTGGAATGACACATTTTACATATATAATAATTTATGGGAAAAATTTACTGATCAAACAATTTATCAACAAAAAATCATTATTGTAATACATGAGATATGAGTGATTCAGTGGAAGTAACTGATTATATTTGGTGCGAAGACGATGAATGACCACCGTGCTGATGATGCTCAATTTTATAGACAGCATGGTACGCATTTCTTATCAGAGCATATGGGAAACATGATTCTAGGAGATCCATTGTGAGAAATGGTGATTCTTGAACAATCTGTCAAAACAAGTAATATTTGTGTAATGGTATAAAAATTATAATATTATGAAGATTGGAAATGATGAAGTGCATACTGATGTACCTGATCTAGTAAAAGGTAAACAGACTCGCGGTTACGCACAGTGTCACGGTCAGCTTCTTGGCCAAGACGCAGCAGACTGGATGATGCAAGCTAAATTACATAAGGCACATAAATTTTAAAATGCATATTGCTATAAAAGATATCTGGAATTTTCACTGTTAATTAACGTAAGTGATGGAGGTAGATAGCATAATTATTATAATAGATAGAAGTAGGGTAGTTGAATTTGTTTAACTTACAGCCAGGAATTCTTTCATACGGTCTTCAATATCGCTTCCTGCTGCGGCAACTGAAGTTGGATCAGCTCCAGTACCAGTTCCTGATCCTACACCCGCAGAACAAACAGTAAATAGTGCTCCAAACACAGCATTTACAGCAGCTGCTACACAGTGCACATTGTTGGCATGCCCTTCCAATGAAGCACGGTAAAATGAGTGTTCAGATCGCGCCAACTTGGGCACCGAGACAGCAACAAAAACCATGAGTAAACATGCAGTTAGATGTTCATCATGCTCATCAGCTGTAAAAATGAAATGCATTGTTTTGAAGTATTAATAAGTAGTACATCCAGAATACGATTTCTACCTAGTCAAACAAAACAGCTGCCTAGTGCCCAAAAAACAAAGGAAAATGTAAAAACTTGAATAAAAAAAAAAAATTATGGCAAATTTAATAAATTTAGTTTTACATTTAGCATATAAATAAAAAAATAAATAAATAAATATAATCATAAAAAAGTAAGCATACATCACCTAATGGTGATAATTATAGAATATGTATTTTTATTCAAATAAGCAAATATATGAAGAAAAAAAAATTACCATGGAATCTAAACATTATGAATACATTTATAAACAAAATTATTTTAGTTGAATTGTATAAGAATATGCATTTACATAATATGAGTGTGGGCTCAACTGATGAGGTTTCAAAAGGAGAAAAAAAATATATTATCAATAGAACTATGTGAATACAAAATTAGAGGAAGATTTAATATATATTTATCCAAACAGCACTTCAGTTCAAATATAGATTTAATTGTTGGGCAGAACATTATTTTTCGGGGTTCAAAGGAGTTGAAAATTATTAAAATTACAGTCAATGGACTATAGTATACTTATTTGATTACTTGCACAAAATTAAGTTTGTCACATTGTTAAATGTTTTTATTATAAGAATATTTTAATGATAAGAATAATTGTTACTTTTTTAAGTAAATATATTAATAAATAAAATGATGTATTTTAGTTGATAAAAAAACAAAAAAGGTTCTATTTTGGTAATTGGTCGATATATTGAGATAAGTTCAGCCCTGAGAACATCCTAAGTCATAAAATACCTGTCTTTTGATTACGTAGTGCAGCTGCCAGCGCTGGGTCTACAGCACATTCCAAGCCTGCAGCTGAAGCCATTTCATTGACGAGCTGCAACAAAATGGTATACACATTATTTTTAATATTAAAAATATCAATGTGCAATGCATATATTAATGTGTTTTTTTTTATTACTCACCATAGTGTCAGCAGTTGCACTCGCTCCATTGACACTGCCAGTTCCTCCTACCACTACTCCTCCAACTCCATTGATACCACCATTACCCATTACACCACCAACACGGAGTTGATGCTGTTGATGATAATCCTGGACACTGGCCAACAAAAAGGGGACACGATCTTCAAGGACATCACGAAGTGCCGACTGAGCTAGCTGTCGAAAACTCAAGATCACACCCACAATAGTCATGCGCTGAAGCACATTGTCCACATCTTAAAACAATTAAACCAAAATTAACTGAATAATCAAGTATCACTTATTAAGAACAATGAAACTCACGCTGTAACTTCTTGAATTCGGTTTTCATCACATCAGGTTTGTCAAAATTTGTGCGAAGTGCCAGCAAAACTTCACGATTAGCAGCTACTAGTTTCTAGGAGTTAAAAAAGTTGATTAATTGCTTGATTCAAACGTAAGTCAACATTACTGATCCAATATTTGTTAATATGAATTCCAACAACTTACTTTTAGTTCTTGCACCTGACTGGCTACATGCCATGTCAGCGTCTCATTGAGCAATTTCATTCCATAGGGGCCTACAAGTTCAGCAAGAGCTCGCAACTCACTAATGTCACTAAACTCTTCTGCATTAAATGGGACTGCACCGTCTGCGGTAAGACTAACAAACGCTCGTTGATTTGGTGAATAACAAATGTTACCAGCACTCACCCGACGTAATAAAACTTCAGAATACCTGTAAGCAGTAGGCAAAACTAAAATTAGTACAACATTTGTCTTATTGTAGCAGTTAACAGTAAGAAGGGAGTTATGTGAATTGCATATCCAAAAGTAAAACCAAGCCTGGGGCAAGTTAATGATACTTTTTAATCGAGTTAAGTCGATGGAAAGTCGAACATTTTAAAATGTTTGAAGTTAACTAAGTTTAAAAAGAAAAATTAGGTTAAACTGTTAAGTTAAAAGTTATATGAACATTTTCAAGAAACTTGTTAACTTAAGTGAAGTTGATATTATTATTATTATGTTTTTAATATCTACATATTATATTATGTATACCTAGTAATATGGTTTAAAATAATAAAAATCATAAATATTATTGAACACAGAAAATAGGCAATAGCTTTTCTATACATAGAAATATAGAATTAAACATTTAAACTATTAGGTACTGGTGATTATAATTGTATATTAGTTACCAAAAGCATACAGAATGTATATGCATAACCAAATTAGATTTAATATAAAAATAACTTATTTAGGACGAAAACATTAAATTAAATGTTTTTAAAAATTTTACATTTGTGATTTGCACCTATCTAAAACAATATAATAATTTATTATCACATCAATTATTAGTTATTAGTATAATTATTGTTATTATTATAATATACTACCCATATGCTGCAGTATGATATGGTATATCTTTAAATATATACGAAACACCTAAATATTATAATATTAAATATAATATACACCTAACCTACATATGGCTATTGCTATGTCTAAATGTATTTACTTAATTCATTTTTCTTGAAGAATTCTGGTTAATGAAACAAGAAAATAATTTTAACTATATTTATAGTTTCCTATTCTATGAAGTTATGTAATATACATTATAAATGATAATTGTATTTTGTTTATTAATTATTAATTAATTTAATTATTTATAAATTAACTTTGAATTTGATTAAAAGTAACTCGTTATTAATTGAGTTTATATTAATGAAAATAAGTTAGGTTAAAAAGTTAAGTAAATGAAAATTAAATTTTAAAAAGTTAAAATTAACTTAACTTCAACTTTTTAACTCGTTTATGCCCAGGCTTAGTAAAAACTACTGTAATTTATATTTTTCAAAAGCAAAAACAAGTTACCACTGAGTGTACGATGATGCGATAGTTTTGTCACCGTGGCTGTCAGCATGCTGAGTTTGTTGTAGTAACGCATTGTTGAAAACTCTTGTTACATCAATATGAACTACATTAGATTAAAAAAAAAAACTAGATTAGATAACATAGCAGTAATATATTGTGGTGATCGTGTAATACCATAGTTTTCAACAGTTTGTAAAACGCTCATGTAGGCCCGAACACTGGCTAGTAATTCTGACGGTTTGGCAATGTCACCCGTGTCAGCATTAAACATGGCCATGCCCACCAGAGCTCGACCAAATCGCGTTTCTAGATGTTGGTGCAAGTACTCACGTGGTGCAAACGTATATTCCCACACATTTATCGTAGCACAGTAATTTAAAGCATAGCATAATTCGGTAAGGGCCATGTGTAGTTTGTCCATCCTGTCATGTAAAAGATGAATGAATAAACCATAATATTATGAGTTACCAATACGTGTAAAATAATATATTAGCAATTTTAAAATTTTAAAAATAAATACAACTAATTATATATAATATTTTTTTAATACATTTTTATTGAATATTTTAGAATAATATTACTTATTTATAGTAGTAACTAACGTGGTCAATTCCTCGCGTGTCTTACGATAACTTTCTGACCCTGGTCTGTCATTGTCATCACCTGCTCCCCCAAGTAACATAGAAGCTCCTGCGTTTTTTCCTTTGCTGGATGTAGATTTGTCTTTTTTCTTTCGGTTTACTGCTTGTGCAATCAGCAATGCACAGTGTTTGGGCAGAAGCCGATCACTCATTGTGCACTGTTCATCACACACAGTTGTCAGAATGTTCTTAGCTTCCTTAGCCATATCATCTAGAAACATATTAACCACTGACAGACTGCGTTCGCGAATGTGGTGGCGCTAATAACAATCAATAATTGGATTACATAAATAATGTTTCAAGTATATTTGTATAATGTAATGAGGGGAATAATGTATTAAAAAATTACCTCTTCAGGGCAGAGTTCATGCGCACATGATTGAAAATGCCCACAAACTAGTGGAAACGCAATAATGTACCGATTCTGAGCTGGAAACTCGAGACACATATGAAATTGATCCTCAAACGTTTTATTGTAGAAGCTACCAAGATACATATACAAAACCAATAATATTATAGAAATTTATAATTAGATTTTTATTTATAATCTTCTGTTCACTAATGAGTAATGACCAAATAACATCAGTAAAATTAGAATAACTTATACAAGCGATGATTAAATTCTTGACATTTATAATTAATGTATTACACTGTTCTAATTAATTTTGACTTATAATCTTAGCTTTGATTAGGTGAAATACTTTTTTTAAATTGGTTAAGTAACTATGAAAAAAATAACAGAATTGTATAGCAAATTATTTAATTTTCTGGACTGATGGTGCCACCATTGTATTTTTACTTTTTCAGCAGATTTTTCTAACATTGTCTTTCATATCATACATTTTCCTAACATTTATGAAAAAAAAAGAAAAATTTGCCAAATTGCCTAAGTTGTCTTTGAGTTTATGACAAACTAACAGCTTTTGATTTTTATTACATAGAAATATAATAAAATAAAATCTATAATTTAACTGAATGTTAGTTAGTTGACTAATATGAACAGCAGCCATGCATCAGCATTACACAAAAGTACATAACACATGATAAATAATATACCAAAATAGTGACAAATCAGAAGTATCAACGAGCATTTCATCAAGATAATCCACCATGCGTGTATGGTGCGCTGCAGTGTCAAGCTGGGAAGCTAGCTGACGGTGATCAAAAAGGTTCAGTTTTGAATTGTTGCTGTTGTATCCACCACCACCACCACTGGATCCAGCAGATGAACAGTAGGCTTGAACTCGGAACCAGTCGAGACGCAGAGCACGCAAGTCAAATAGCTCATTGTCCTCCACTATTTAGTTGCAGTTAAAAATTAACAAATAAGTAAAAATTAAAATAAAGTGGTTGAGTACCTTGTTTAACTGACAATGCAGACACAGTATGCACAATAGACTGGAGAATTACATAAGAAGGATCCTGCTGATAATGTTGTTGATCTTGCTGATTTCCATAAACAGACTGTATAGATTGAGCCAATTGGACAGCATCATATCCAACCAAGTACTGAACATAATAACGTTGTACAACCTGACTGTACTTACGCACTAGCACTAAAAAGTTATGACAAAGAGCAATTAAAATGATACCCCTAGAATTAATAAAAATTCATAAAACTGTTGACAAAAATCAATTACTAAAATTGTTACAAAAAAATGTATTGATAAGCTAGTGTAGTATTTTGTCTAGATAAGTAGATTTTTACCTTTTCTAGATAAACAAAAATTATTTTACTAACTGAGCTGTTAACTAAGATAAATAATAATTAAATGATCTAAGTAAAATTATGTTTTTAAAGATTTATATAATTAATTAATTAATTAATTAATTATATATTGTATACACAAAACAAATTATTATTTTAATAAACACTTATATACAATGTTGGTATTATAATATACCTAACTAAATAGTTTATTCATTTTTGAATAATTAAATTTATCAATTTCATATTTTAAATGTTCTAAGAAATAAATAGGTAAATAGATTTTGTGTAAATAAATTATCAGCATTGTAATTTGTCAACTTTCAACAGGTTCTATCCACATTCTAAACTTTTTTTAATTTTAATTGATCATAAATCAAAATAATTAAAATAAAATACAATAATTATTTTAGGATTGCGACAACATCTACATGAATGATGTATATATTATAATATATTTCAATAATACATATCAATGTATGTGAACACATACATTTACCATAAGTTCTATACTCATTAATTAGGTACTTGTACAAGAAATTTATTTCAATATAATAATCCAAAATTTAGAACTTAAGTACAACAAAATTCTAAAATAATTACATATGTATAAAAATTTAAATTCTAAATAATACAAAATATTAATAAACTCTTGTTTTTCTAACAACAAATTGTATAGCCTTTTAAAAATTGTTAACATTTTAGATTCTGAGCAGAGCGATGAATGTATATTGATTTTACCATGATTTTACCATTCTTAATACTTTTCTAAATAATCGAGAATAACAAACTAAAAATTATGGGAAAAACGGGAAATTTTACGCACACTCATTTTTCGACAAAATCGATTTTGGTTTTTGATGTAACTTTAAAACAAATGACCATAGATACATGCAATTTTCACCGAATGTTTATATAAGTATATTCTATCCACCATGCAATTTTCAAAAATTTTCGACTTAAGTTGAGCTATTCATAGGCATTTGAAATTTTCGATCATTATTAGTTTTTTTTAAATTAATATCGATAAAAATTTATTTGTTAAGGCAGAAAAGCTTGAAAATTTAATACAAGGCTCGTAACATATTGTTACAATAGCAGTTGAAAAATAAAATAAATTCATAGTCACAATTTTTTTTTTATAAGCATTCAAAGTTTGAATTTTGACAAAATACATGAAAATCACAAAAATTCACAAAATATTTTAAGCTAGAAATTCATAAAAAATTTTCTATCTAATCTATAATATATTCTAGACAGATAAACCGTCTTCGCTCAGAATCGTTTTTCGCATACAATGATATAAAATCATTGGATTCAAATTTAATTCCATCCATTACAGTAACCCACTTGTAACCTACTGTACAGCAGAGAGACATCCACGACTTACCCGCCGCCTTTTTAGATTCTGTAGACGTGAGGAATGTATTGATTTTACAATGATGTATGTTTTTTTTGTGTCTGTCATCACATTTTGGAATAGAAATAATGCTTTGATTTATTACTTCTACCCTTTTTTAAAAAGGAGAATACATCTAGTACGTACTTTGGGTGGTTAAAAATAAAATTTCTAATAGTTTTCAAAAGCGTCAAGGATAACACTAAAAAAGTAAAAAATAAAAAGAATTTTGACGCATGATAAGTTTTCAACAAAATCGATTTCTTTATTTTGCTATAACAAAAAAAAGAACCATTGTAAATATTTGAAATTTTCACAAAATATTTGTATTAGCTTTATTTATTTGCAATTAAATTTTCAAAATATTTCAATTTTGTTTAAAGCTATTTAGAGACAATTGAAATTTTCGATTTTTTTTTTTGAAATGCCTAAAAAAAATTTGGCTGTCCAAAAATCTTTAAAATTTAATACAGGGTTTATCATAAGTTGTACTTATCGTAGTAAAAGAAAAATTAAAAATCGTTAGTCACAATTTTTGTTTATAAGCATTTAAAGTTCAAATGTTTACGAAATATGTCAAAATCGCGAAAATTTGCATAGAATTATGAAGTTGAAAATTCATAAAATTGTTGTGATTTATGCTTAAGATTAAAAAACCCAACACAAGGTTCTCCATAACTTTTTCTTCAAATAACTGTAAAAAAAACTCCAGAGTCAATATAGAAAACATTTTGTGAGCATATAAAAATATAGGTAATATAATATATCCTAGACTGACAAATCGTCTCCGTTCAGAATCGTTTTTCGTATACAATGATACTTGTCATCGATTCAAATTTAACATATCCATTATAGTGACCTTTTCTCCATCTCTACTATACAGCAGAGCGATACCCAAATGCCCACTTTTTTAAAAATTTATTTGACATTTATAGTATTAATGTAATTTAAAAAAAATATTTTATCCAGATAATTAAATAATTATATATTTTTTATTGTCATAATTGTTCTGTTCTTACAATTTATTGTACTAATTGTACTACTTATTACTATTTTAGTTTATATTTTAAAAAAAACATTTATGCAAGAATTTTGATAACTCACTCCGAAGCTCCTCCATATGAAACAGTAACTCAGGAAGCTGCCTGTCAACTAAAAGGTCTTCTACACCGGATGATTTTCCACTGGAATTAGATTTTCCAGTACCTCCTGTACCTGTCCCTGTTCCCTTTTGACTGTTACCACCTCCAGAATTAGGTGCACCATGTCGCAGCAACCAGCATACTTCATCTCGGGCTAAGCTTAGCCCAATAAATACCAGCAGGACTTTTGGGCCCAACAACCCAGGCTGATCGGTTAGTATTAGTGCCAATTCTTTAAGTGCCGTACGTAAGTACTTACGACGTTCACGGTGTCTGTACACCCTAAAATGTGATATAATGAATTACATAAATTATTACATTAGATATTTTCAATATTAGAAACTATTAAAACTAACGCTTTTTGTGTAGCATGTGTATGTGCCTCTTTAACTTCAGATACTCTTTTTCCATAACCCTTCAATGTATCAAAAAATGACTGAACGAATGAGTGAATCGGTACAGTTTCATCTCTAAACAAGGCAATTGACCAATTTGACTCCAGTGCAGCTAACCACAATTTATGAGCTACATTGCCATCTTGGTTGTGTTGCTGCTGGTTTGGTGGTATTTGCAACGTCTGATGGCACAGCAAAAAGCCAACTGTCGAGAAGAAAACAAAAGAAAACATTAGTCAATTTATCATTTTAAATTTAAATTGTAGGTATTCCCAATAAAAACTAGAATACATCAATGAGAAACAAAAGAATAAAAATAGAAAATGTATACTTACATATAATCCAACGTTCCATGGTTTCTAAGGATAGATACTCGCAAGACACAGTGTCTGTAGATGAAGGTTTCAGTAGTTGCGCTGGGTTACCTACTAGACTGAGTTTCTGGTCAGACCTAGGATAATAATTTAATTAATCTACAATATATCAAGTCTAGGGAGGAAAAGTAACACAGCATTAATAAAGATAAAATTGTCTTTACCTCCACTTATCTGCTGTCAAGTTGCGCTGCACATACACTGGCCAAAGGGAACGTAGAGCTCCAGATAAAAGCTTTGTATGTGGCACAAATTCATCAGCTAACCGACGGACTGGTTGTTCATAGTCTACAATCATTTGGCCAAGACGTGGGAAGCTCAGATCACTGTAAAACAAATTAATAAAATACTGATATTGGGAAATAAAAAGGTGGACAGTGTAAATATAAATCAATTTTATTAAGAGGATGCCATACGAGCATTTATTATCTCCGCCTTGGAAGCGACAAACATGGCAAATTATACGTTCACTTAACACATTTCACTCTGTAAAATTAGAGTGAATTTACCTCTCATAAAATTTAAAGGTAAAAATAATATCTAGGGCATTTTTGAGGATTTTATTGATATTATTATTTTTAAGTACCTAAGGTATGACCAACTTTTAAACTGTTTTTTTTTATTGGTACATTTTTAAACGATCATAACTTGCTTAAAAATAAGAACAATATCAATAAGATCCTCCAAGATTTCCTAAATAATATTCTTGCTTTTTAATTTCATAAAAGGTAATTCACTCTAGTTTTAGAAATTACAAAGTAAAACATATAATTGTGAGGGTAAAATTTGCGATGTTATTCGTTTGTAAGACAGAGACAAAAAAATGTCGATGTAGCATCCTCTTAATACTATTTTACCAATGCTAAATTATGACTAAAAATATAAGTATAATTACGGGTTTTTTGATATACACATCCCTATTCATCCATATTCTCGTCTATATTATAGGTTATATTATTTCTAATTGGCTGGCATTATTTGATTATTATTATATTGTGGAAAACCCAAAAATTGGAAAACTATGACATAGGACTGGTATAGAAATATTCATGCTGTGATTAATTGTTAAAGTTTAATTTAATAGACAAAAGTTCTTTAACAATAAGTATAACTAAAAATCACATAAAATAACAGTAAAAATTAACTTACAAAACACAAAAAAATACAAAATATAATATAGGTACTGCATTATCTGTGATATTTTGTTGTGAGTTAAATTAAAAGATGAATAAAGAGATACTGAAGGTTTTAAATTGCTGGATTGTGAGAATAAGCTATTTATTTTATATGTCAGTAGTAATACATTACCTCTGATTATGTACCATTTCATGTGCAGCATTAAATAAACCTAACACAGCTTTACGATCTTCAACACGTGATAATAAAACCATGAGAGCTACGTATGTGGCCACTAAGTCTAGGTAGGCTCGTGTTAGCTCATAATTTACCGTCTATTAAAATAAATGATAATTGTCAACAAACATTAGTGATGTAAGTAAATAATGGTAGTAATAATTTAATGTAAAAAAAGAAAAATGAAAATATTATGCAACTTACAATATCCAGATTTACTTGACATGCATCCATGGTAGTTAATAGTTCACACACCTGATCTTTGAAATCAAGAAGGTCGACAAACGTGTAATAGTATAAAGACAATGATTTTATGATATCACTACGTATGGGTGTAATGGCCTGAAGCTGTTTAAGTTTGAAAAATTCCCACAAAAAAATGAGTCAATATTAAAACATCAAATATTTGTACTGTTTAAGCAGTGCCTTATTATTACTATTATATAATAAAAATACTTACACCTTTGATGTCTACATTGGGAAACCTGCGCACAATATATTTAATTGCAGACTCAAGTGTTTTGTCAGACAGGAACGCTGGCTTGGATTTGGCATCACCACATGCCTGTCATAAAAATAGTGTTAAGAATTATACTTAAGAAGACAGCACACCCGCATGAGTTGTCACTGTCTTAAAGGCTATCTTACCCAACCCTACTACTTAGCAAATTTCTGTTCACTAGTTTCAATAGTATGTTGTTAATTTTGGTATTAGAGTGAATTGTCCCATTATAAAACTTTTAGGTAGGAACATTATTTGTGTTCTTTTATTGGTTTTTCTTACGATTTTGTAATGAGGTGTGTGAAGAATAATTAGAAAATGCGCATATCCAACAAATTTAAAATTTAATACATCCTAAAAAAAGACAGATAATGTTCTTACCCAGATTTCAAATTTGATTGAAAATATTTACATTTGATCAACAACAAATGACAAATTCCTAATAAAATGAAAGACTAACTTTGGTGTATCTACAGTGTAGATTTTTTTTTAAAACAATAGCAGAGATTCACTTTCATTCATTTAAAAATCTATACGCATTTTTTTAACCTAAATAAACAAAATAATCTTTGGCTATTTCATAGTCAAAGATTAGGTTTATTGGATTTTTATGAATATGCACAATCTAAAATATACAAATATTATTAGTGAGATTTTAAACATTTTAAGTATTTATAGGTATTAGGTACAATGTTAGTATTTAAAAAAGGAGAAACAATAAATAAATCAGAACATATTGTATTTGAGTCATCTCTGAGCTCATAAGCTTATTTCTTCGTTCAAAATACCTACTCAGTTAAACCTACCAATAAAGGAGTTTTAGTTTATGTATTGGACAAGATAACTATGTATTTAGCGTATGAAAATAAACGTTGAAAAAATGTGAAACGTCAACGGTTTTTAAATCAGATATACACAAAAACATATAGGTACCTATTCTTTTATCATAATTAATTAAGATATGGCAATTCTAACATTTCTAACTCTACTGGTCTCAACACCGCCGCCTTCATAGTGAAAGCAAAATAACAGCACATGCACAGGAGCGAATACAAAAGACGGTCACGTACCTTCTTGATGTTGTAGATCCGTGTGAGCATGCCCACACCCCGGTCGTTGATCAAGCTCAGCTTCTCGGCTAGCTTATGATGGCCGGCGGATAAACCTCCGCCACTGCCGCCTCCCAGGGATGAACCTGAGCGCGACGACATCGTTTCGTTTGTCGACAGTGAAAACCGTTCGTTCGTCCGACGGGCTGTTTGCACGCACGCGTCAATCGAATTCCTATTTATTTCCCAAGTTTTACCGACGGAAACGCCGATCCCAGCCGTAATTGCTACCGTCCGGATTGTTATTATGATGATAAACAGCGTTTTTGTGCGCGTAAGAGTCTGCGTCTCGGTGATAAATTGATAATAGATAATAAAAACAACAATAACATGGCGGTTATAGTACGACGCAATCGCAGTGTGACAACCACCTAGTCCGATTGTGCACGACTGAATATTTCGCCGGCGGACATTATCCGTCACATCGTTGTAATCTCGTCGGTGTTATCACTTATCACCTTATCTCTGATGACGACATAACGTGTTTTTGATTTCACGTGCCGACTGCCGATTAGAGAGGTAAGCCTTCGCCACTCGCGTGACTTTTCCAGTTGCCGACTTTCCGTCGTAATTCCCGTCGCGTTTCCGAATTTTTGTACACACTTGGTAGTTTTTCTATTTGTTCCTGATCATGCCGCCTAAGAAGTCGAAGAAAACTAACAAACACAATCAGGATTGGTCTGGCGACGACGACGATTCGATTGGTGAGTTAATTACATTTGCGGTTTCGCATACCTATGTATTTCCCACAGCTATAGTTACCGTTCCTGTCGGGAAAGAATGACACAGAAAAATAACAGATGCTCCAAATTACCGTGTCAGTATTGTTGAAATTATTAGGAATTATGGTGTGACAGCCTATCTATTGCATATTGTGTTGAGGAACACTTTTGTTCTGACCGTTGTACACTTTCAATGGCACACATTTCTTTTTGATTTCAATTAAATTAGGTATTTACTAAATTGAAATGAAAGTGTTTGTGTAGTTTTTTTAAACTTCTTTCAAAAATGTACCAATCATATTTATTAATGTTCGGATTTATTAGATATATTAGCTGCTGCCAAAATAAATGATGATGCAACAGTTGAAGAACCTGTGCAACCTACCCGTGGTAATAAGACTTCTAAAAAAAACAAAAAAAAGAACAAAAATCAAGATTGGGAAGATGAATCTGAAGGTATATTATTTTATGTTTTAATTTATTGTGTTTGAAATCTTACACTGCAAAATAGTGTTCTTCTGGGTCATCTTGACTTCCAAAATATTTTCAAGACTACTTACTTTGCTTAACCTTAAATTATACTGCATATATTTTTAAAGCTAATACATTCGTAAATGTATTTGCAATCATTTTTTAGTTTAGGTAAATACCACCAATATACTATTAAAAGCTTATTTCGAACCATTGAATCAGTCATCTGATAATTTGTTATTTTTTTATGAAACTTGTATAAATGTAAATTCTAAAAATTGAAGTCGGTAACACAAAAATGAACATTGGCTGGGACCCGTTGTTCATACCCCTTGTTGTAGTAGCTAGTTGATACTCAACAGTCAACATTACACTGTTATGATGCTTGTAATTGTCATATATATGGTGACCTTGGTATTTGATAACCACTTTAAGCCGCGTACACACTTGTAACATTTTCTGTTACGCTGTAACGCCGTAACACCGTTCCACCAGTTGTCGGTAAATTGAGTCGCATCAAAGGATGTTACGCGCTAGTGTTACAAGTGTGTACGCGGCTTTAGAAAAACTGTGCTTGTAGCATGACATGCAGTGATAATTTTTGAGCTCCTGACTAAAGTTATTCTAATCAAATAATGTCAGCTTCTTAATATTGTCCATATTGTATATTTAAGTATTGTATTTGTGTATAATAAGGAACTGATATTGTAGTAGTAAAAACCATTAAAATTGATTAGAGGGTTGTGCTAAAAAAAATACAGAAAATTGCGCTTAAGAATAACAACATTTAATTTTGAATCTGTTTAATTCACGATCATTAAATAATTAATAATAAATATAATTATAATTATCATTTGATTTAATATTTACTCTACTGTTCACAATATAGGTACACAATAAAATCATTTTTCAATTATTTTCATCTCTCGTTTGTCTATGTTAATATTTAAATTATAATATATATATATATATATATATATCTTTAATTTTAATTTTTGTATCCTTTAAAAAATTGTAGATTGCTTGTACATCATAAAATAACAATAATTTGCTTTAAAATTAAAATGTGATAAAAATCCTATGAAATTCCCTACTTATAATAATAATACCGTAAAATATATTAAGAGGTAATTTCATTCTAATTTTAGAAATTCTTACTATTATAATCATTATTGATAAGATTAAATTTGCTGTGATATCCTGTTAAACATAATTGAGTTAGACCATAAGAGTGTTTGTTTTAAATTTTCATATTCAAACGTTCTCAATTCGTAGCAATACACAATGGAAACAAATGTATAACAACATGATAAAATTTGAAAAATATATTAAATTGTTTTATAAATTAGTGAACTCAACAAAATTCAACTTAAAAATTGTATATTTTAATTTGTACTTACATGAAACACATTTATAACTTACTTAGCAATAACATTAGAAAAAAGTAGCAAATGATACAACATTTGTGCCCTAATAATAATTTTCTGGAATGTAAATAATATATTTTAATATGTAGTTTGATATTTTTTCTGAAGTTTTATTCATCAAAATATATAAGTAGATACTTAGTTAAATATCTGTGATTAAAAACTACTGCCAAAATCATTATATTAATCTTAATTATATAGATTTAGTAGATATTGTAGCCGCCTCAACAGTAAATGATGTTGCAACTATCCATGAGTCGTCTCAACCCAATCGTGGGAATAAAATTTCTAAAAAAAACAAAAAGAAAAATAAAAATCAAGATTGGGATGAAGAATCTGAAGGTAAATATATTGATTAAGTGATCAGCTTATTACAGTTTTACTTTTCATATGTAATAATCTAAAGCTTACAAGTTAACTAAATCAAATGTGATTTTATCAACCAAAGAATTACTATTGATAATACATTTTTATTTTTTCATTTAGATTACAAAAATTAATATTATATTATCTAACTATACATAGCTATTATTTTTAAACTGAAAAGTTATATTTTTTGAATAAAGGGTAACAATGATTAGTTTAGATTTTAAACTGATTTTATTGTTTTGTACTGAATACAAATTTGCTAACTTTATTATTATGATATTGTTTAATGATTTAAGAATCTCAGTTTAGCTCAATAATTTGAATTAATAATTTTTGAGCATAGAAAAATCAAAAATTACAAAAATATATTTATTTTATAATGCATAGGCGGTATCACAATATAAAATAAATGCATTTTAATAGTACTTTTGTTTTTGTTAATGTACAGATTTAGTTGATTTATTGGCAAACACAAAATTAAAAGATGATGATTTTGACGATGTTGAAGAAATCCCACAGCCAATTCGTGGAAATAAGATCTCAAAAAAGAACAAGAAAAAAAATAAAAATCAACAACAAGATTTGGAGGAAGACTCTGCAGGTATACCTAACATTGTTGCTATAATATTATTTAAAGTCTTATCTTTAGTCATGCATTGCCACTCAATAGCACTGATAATGGAAACACATCAAGAAATTTAGATGGTTTCACTTAAAACTACAGCTATAAATTGAAAGCATTACAAATAGTGACAATGGTTGTCTTTGCCGTGGATCATTGTGTTTAAAATCGTGCTGTTGAGTGACTATGTGTCAAAAATGAGTTATGTGAATTTAAAAATTAATATAAAAACAAAACAAAATATTTTTGTATTATTTTTTTTTTTTAGTTAAGTTAAGCATGTTTAAAAGTTTGAATTAATTGCCTTTTAGTTATTCTTTTATCATCATAATAATGTAATTATTTGATTTTATTTGTTTTTAGTTGATAATGATATTGATTTTGATAATGATGATGAAGATGTTAACATTTTGCCTGTGGTTTCAATTCCACCCACTGAAGAAGTCACGGACGATAAACGGTCAAAGATTCCAACAGGAAAAATTTCAAAAAAAAATAAAAGGAAAAAGAAAGATTTTGATTTGGAAGAAGATGATAATGGCACACAGGGTTAGTTATAACTTATAAAGCATTATTAAATAATTATACAAGGACTATTCATAATGTTTTTTTAAAAAGACACCATATCTTCATATGTTGTCTCTCTCTAACACACAAACAACAACAAATTTTGGTCCACCAGTTTCAATAGTTTTGATATTTGAGTTAATTGACCTATTATACATTTAAAGGTAAGATTATTATCTAGGGCCTCACATGGGCTTTTATTAATATTATTACATTTTTAAATTGCCATAATATGTTATTGAAACTAATGAACCAAAATTTGTTATGTTGTACGTGTTTAAGAGAGACAACATACATAAGAATGTGAACTTAATTTTTCCTATCATGTATATTATTTTTTCGCTTAGTACCAATGTATTAATAATGGTAGTTTTAACAATTTTTATTTTAAACGTGAGGGGAGTTAAATGTTAGAATTTAGTGATGCTCATCATGTAGACTGACAAAGCATTAGAATTAGCTTTCAACCTGTCTTTGTGTTGAAAAAATTATTTCCAAAAATTTCATTTTTTTTTACTTATGTGAAAATATTTTTAAATTAATAGATGTAAACATACCTTTTAAGATTTCAAATTTTCATTGTTGTTCTGATTCATATTACCTTTTAATGTTGAATTCCTTAAATACCGAGACTATTTCTCTACATACAAGAAAAATATACAGTGAAACCTCTATAAGTCAAATTTTTGATAACTCGGAAGAATGCCTTGGCCCTTGCCTTATAATATACAATGGAACCTCAATAACTTGAACATCCATAAGTCGAATTTTCTACAACTCAAATTTTTTTCCTCCCCCAACTAATTCGAGTTATCAAAGTTCCACTGTATTTTCCATTTTTTTAATGAAATAATTATTTATGCGCCACTTAAACACCATCTAATGTTAGAATGCTTACAATCACTATTAAATTTTTATTTTATATCAGTCATTTTTTACCAAAATATTATTTCAATTATTCAACTGTGAGTAGTAAAATTATTATGTTATATCTTACATGTTAAAATAATTATTTTATGTTTCTATCGGAGTAAATATCAATCTTATTGCTGATTAATTGAAAATATGATTTTCTAATCTTTATTAAAATATAATATTTTATTAAAATAAAATTTTCTTTAAATTATCAGTATGAAATATTTTAAAAAGAAGATGTTTCATTCTAAAGTGTGCAATGTTAAATGTATATAGGTAAAAATTACATGATATAGACATACTAATAAAGTAATAACTAATTCCCGAAATATTAAATTTATATAATTATTTTATTGATGGCCTGCATGAAGGCAATTTTTACTAATTTGGCCACCTAAGAAAAAGGGTTGGGTATCACTGTGATATATAGTAATGAGGTCTATATAAATAGGTATTACTGAAAGCCATGGTGTGTTGTTATAGTTGAAGATGCCATTGTTAGAATTAGTGATGAAAATAAATTTTCAGATTACGTTGTAGAACAAGCTGCCAATACCGACGATCATCTGACAGTAGTAGAAAACAATAAAGAGCAAGTCGAAAACATCACCGCCGATCATGAAGACATCAGTGTACCAACGGTTATACCAGGTAATGCTACCCATACCTAGTCTATGCTTACCTGTTATTTCATCATTATGCTTGTATATATATATATATTTTTTTTTTATTGACAAAATATAATTTGACATGATATTAAAATAATCACAGTAAATTAATATCTACCTATTTTAAGCGAAATGCTGTTGGTGATATAGAGTTGTTGAACAACAACAAAAAAAAAAATTTGCATTAAAATAGAATAATATGGAAAAATAATTACAAGATGAATAATAATATATTGTAATAATTTATATGAATTATATGAATGTTATATAATACTTAAACAAAAATTTTGAGTCAAGTTCAAATACTATTTAGTTTCTTATATATATTCTCAACGGTTTAGAAGAGCTACACCCTCACGTGTTGTCTCCATCTTACAAGTGCATAACATAGCAAAATTGATCTCTTATAAAAATTAAAGGTAACATTATATAAAGCTTTTCATAAATTTTTTGTTATATTTTAATTTTAAAATGAATTATGAGTATTTTCAAATTGTAAATTGCTTGTATATCTTAAAACACTCATAACTTGCTTTAAAATTAAAATATAATAAAAAGCTTATGAAGAAGCCCTAGATAATAATGTTACCTTTAATTTTTATAAGAGATCAATTTACTCTAAATTTTAAGCTAATGGAGCTAAACATGATTTGCTGAGCGTACAATTTGCCATGTAACGCATTTGTAAGACGGAGACAACACATGCAAGTGTAGCGTCCTCTTAACACTTGTAATAACTTATAGTTTTCTTTAGTTTATCTTACTACTTTAGTACTTTTTCATTAACTGATCTTAATAATTTTGCTTTGTTGAAGTAGTAGATGTCTAACCGTGTTCTCATTGTTTTATTCACCTCAAAAACAAAAACTCCTACAAATCATTTTATGAAATTCTTATTATTGTTGGTGTGCTTCCTTTGTTTCCTTACCGGAATTCCATACTGTTCAGTATGATAGTATAATGTGATGTTATCTACTGTAGTTATTCAGAATGTTTTGAATGTCTACTCATTGTGTCAGTATTTCTGTTATAGATCAAGATTTAGGTGATGAAGATAGCGTTGATATAGACGAGGAGCTGGAAGCTGCAAAGCTCGCAGGAAAAAAAAAGAAATCGAAAAAAAACAAAAAGAAGACAAATGAAGATGATAACATCCTTATGGAGACGCCGACAGTTGATGGTTTGTATTTTTATGTTTATTACCTAATAAGTCAAAATTCTATATAGACAGAACCATCACTATCAGATCATTATTATTCATTTATATAATTATATTAATGTAATTCTAGTGACGGTGGATGACAATGAGAGCAATAGGTCTGCTATTAATACCGAAGAAGTTGATTTGGAAGCAAAATGTAGTATCGAAAATAAGGATATCCCCGTTGAACAGTATGCTAATGTTGTAGCTGAAGCCGAGGATGCAGTGGTGATGTCCATTATTGCTGATGGCAAAAACGACGGTAATATGGGTATGTAATTTTACCACTGTATTGCATTATAGTGTATAATTGTGTATATTAAAATGCAATAATGTGCTTTAATAACTTGTAAATTTTAATTAGGCCAACTTCTAGACGAGACTGTCTCGGAGATTGTAAAAGTACCCAAAGAAAAGTCAAAATCTAAAGTCGTAAACAAATCGGATAAATTGTCACATAAAGAGAAGAAAAAAATGAAAAAAGAGGTACACATAATAATATTTTAATAGTTATAAATACAGTCAGGATGTTGATGACCTAAAAAACACACAAAATAAATTAAAAAATGCAAAAATTCCCTAACAACTTAAAAAAATTAACTTAAATCATCTAAAAATCCAGGAATAGAAACTTTAAAAACGTTATTAAACTAAAAAAAAAAACTAAAAACGAAAATACATTATGCAATTATTATACTGTAATTATACTGCGAAAAAAATATATGTTATGTATTAAGTTATTATTTTTGTTTCAATGCGTTAGTGCACATTTTTTATTTTGATTCTTAGATGTATTTTATATTTTATTTTTATTATTTATATTTTATACAATCAAATGTTAAACTTCTGAGGTTTGGATTATTTTTATTATTTAGGTATCCTTCTAGGTATCTGAAATAGTGTTCTACTTTACTTATTCAGTATTTACTTACTCTTTAGTTCTTTACCAATGCACTTTTTAAAAAATAAAAATATTTTAATTTAAAATTTTGAATTTTCTAATTTTTGTATAAATTATAAATTATAATTTTGATTTAATATTAAGAATAATTCATTTTAACTTTTAAGTTTGCTATCATATGTTAGGTATAATAATATCAAAAAAAAAAAAACTATAAAAAACGTTATACGGAAACAATATAGAAATATAACGTTTTTATAAACGTTAATCAAAAACGTAATTGTCAAGAACGTTATTTTAAAACGTTATACAAAAACGATATTTTTTAAATCAATTATAGAAAACGAAAAAATTAAAAACGTTTTCCATCCCTGAAAAATCTAATTAAATAAGTAAAAAAAACATATTTATAAATAATAATTTTATTAGAAATGAGTGTGATAAATGGCATCAGAGTAATTTAAAATATGATTTTTTTGGATTTATTACATATTATTTATAAATATGATACTCAATATGCGAGTATAATCGGCATATGTCTGAAAGGGCACTTGTTTTTTCAATATATATCACTCTAACAGTAATAACGGCGATCAAAAAAAAAAATTACCTACCTAAAATATGAAAAAAATGACGTTAAAAAATAATGTATTTTGTAGCTTAAAATACCCAAAAAGCAAAATAAAATTCCAAATCAAGGGAGCTTGAAACAAATTTTATGCTAAGATAGCATTATATAATATCAAAGGAAAAATATACAAAAATCATCAACATCCTAACTCTAGTTATAAATAATCGCTGGACATGTTTCAATTTGTGATTACCGTATCGTTTGTTTTTTTCAAGATGGAGTATCAGAAACAAATGGATTTGATGACCAAAAAAGGGGGTCAAGGCCACAGTGAGTTGGGTGCCAACTTCTCGGTGTCACAAATTCAAAAAACAGCAGGTCAGCTAGCGGCCATGGAGCACGCCGTTGACATCAAGATCGATAGCTTTAGCATCGCGGCCAAGGGTCAGGACTTGTTCGTCAACGCCAGCTTGCTGATTGCCCACGGCCGTCGGTACGGTTTGGTTGGACCAAACGGGTGAGTACTGAACTTATAATGTTCACCTAACACAACACCATCTGTTGCACCTTCACTTTTACTGTTTTGACTATATTAGTTTATATATTAATATTTCTTCCCCTTAATCTAATTACAATGTCGTTCCGTCAATTTATTACACAGGCATGGTAAAACGACACTACTTAGACACATTGCCGAGCGGCTGTTTGACGTACCACCAGGTATTGACATCCTATACTGCGAACAGGAAGTAGTGGCTGATGAAACAACAGCAGTTAAGGCCGTACTTAGAGCGGATACGCGATGTACAGAACTGTTAGCTGAGTGTAAAAGACTGGAGGAAGCTCAAGAAAAAGGCGCGGGTGAAGACGTAACTGAAAGACTAAATGAAGTGAGTAATGGTTAAGTGGAGGGATTCGTGGGCGTTTGATAATTTAGCGATAATGTATCTTTAAGACATCATTTTTTTATCGTTACATAGGTATACGATGAGCTTAAGGTGCTCGGAGCTGACTCAGCTGAACCACGAGCTCGGCGCATACTTGCCGGTCTAGGTTTCTCCGCGGCCATGCAGGATCGAGCCACCAAAGACTTTTCGGGAGGCTGGCGGATGCGTGTGTCCCTTGCCCGGGCCCTGTTTTTGGAACCTACGTTGTTGTTACTCGACGAACCGACTAACCATTTGGATTTGAATGCTGTCATTTGGCTAGACAAGTGAGTCACTTCGTAATGGTTGGTACGAATATCGTCGCTCCAACACACCATGGGTATTTTGTTCATCGAGCTACTACCTGTGTGTTACATTACTGAATAGTTATCGTTAAAAAGAGTGTTGATAGTTATTTACAGGGATGGAAGAAAACTTTGTTAGTCGTTTCTCACGACCAGAGCTTTTTAGACAACGTGTGTAACGAAATCATTCATTTGGACCAAAAGCGATTGTTCTATTACAAAGGTAATTACAGTATGTTCAAGAAAATGTATTCCCAGAAAAAAAAAGAAACCATCAAAGAGTATGAGAAACAGGAAAAACGGCTGAAAGAAATGAAACAACAAGGTCAATCCAAGAAACAAGCTGTAAGTTTTCCATATCAGTTGTCAACCTGGCTACTCGCGGATAATCTCTTATAAAAATATTGTGTGATTATAGGAAAAAAAACAAAAAGAAGTATTGACCCGTAAACAGGAAAAGAACAAGGGCAAACCGGGTAAAAGTGCTGGTATGGATGATGATGACAACGCTGAACCCACGCAGTTATTACAAAAGCCCAGAGACTACAACGTTAAATTTTCATTCCCCGATCCCAGTCCATTACAGCCACCTATATTGGGTCTACACAGTAAGTCATCTTTAGTTACCTAATTCACTGACATAATATTGTTATGAAAGGATAAAATGCCATCAATTGATATTAATTTTCTCGTTAAATTGCATAGGTATGAGTTTCGCATATCCCTCTCAAAAGCCGTTATTTAAGAACGTCGATTTTGGTGTTGACCTCAACTCCCGTGTAGCTATTGTCGGGCCTAACGGCGTGGGCAAGTCGACGTTCCTCAAGCTTTTGACCGGTGACTTGCAGCCTAGCGACGGTGAAATGCGAATGAATCATCGGATGGTATTTATATTCACAAACACTCGTTGATAAGTTGATAGAAATCATAAATCGCCACACACGCATTTTTCGCAGAAACTAGGAAAGTTCGATCAGCATTCTGGTGAACATTTGACAGCCGAAGAGACACCTGCCGAATATCTGATGCGGTTGTTCGACCTTCCGTACGAGAAAGCGCGCAAGCAGCTGGGTACTTTTGGGCTGGCTGGTCACGCACACACTATCCGCATGAAGGACTTGTCCGGTGGGCAAAAGGCCCGTGTCGCACTAGCTGAACTCTGTCTGAACGCTCCAGACGTCATTATACTGGTAAGTCTTGTGGTAACGCAGTATTCAACTCAGGATAAAATCATGAGTTATACTTCAAGCACCCCCTAGCCCAAAAGTTGATGGAGAAAATGATGAATAATATTGGGAAGAAATTATTGAAAAAAAATAATCTGTACATATACAAAATATTTTGTACGTAGTAGAACAATTTTAAAATTTGAAATCGATTTTTTATTTTTTTTTATTATCTTATATTACCGGATGATGTAACATAATTTAAAATTCTAATCAAAAATCATAATTGTCATCAATAATTAAATCCATTTTTTATGACATAATATTTCTTCTAAAAAATAAATATTACTATACCTACCAATGCATTCAAACACTATCTAACAAAAATTTGTTGTTGACATTTCAATGGTTATTAGTTGACAATGCTAAATGATGCCACTTATTCAACTAATAGATATGTATAGCATATTTTTATCATGAATGTTGCTAATCCTTTTTAAATTGTTACAGGACGAGCCTACAAATAACTTGGACATTGAATCTATTGACGCTCTAGCAGAAGCAATAAATGATTACAAAGGAGGTGAGTGATATTATATTGATAATTTATTGATTCCGCTTCAGCCGAAACGCTCAATTTCATCATATTTTATTATGTTTATGTTTGTGATGAAGGTGTCATAATTGTATCTCACGACGAACGGCTGATCCGTGACACAGAATGCACACTATGGGTTATCGAAGACCAGACCATCAATGAAGTGGATGGTGACTTTGATGACTACCGAAAGGAGCTGTTGGAGTGTCTGGGCGAGGTGATCAACAGTCCAAGTATCGCAGCCAACGCAGCCGTCGAACAGTAATGTCAATCCTGATGTCGTCTCATCGATTATTAATTATATTTAATAATTTTGGTTGCATGTACGGGCACATCAGATACTTGTAATTATATTGTTGTCTTTGTCGTATTTGTGATAATGTTATCGTCATAGTCGTATGACATACTCTAATTCCTATTTACGTGCCTTGTTTACTCACAATATATTTGATGAATAAATATATAAAACATAAACTAATGTATTTGACAATTGTAATGTGCCTACAATAATATATTTTGGCAATTGTGTTTGCAAATACCATTAAAATCTTTATAAATTATTGTAACTACATCAATTTAAACTTACTCTACCACTGTGAAAAAAAGAATGAGTATATTATATGAAGTGTTATAGCAGTTTATGAAATATAGATAATTTTGTGTGCTAGGTAATATTTGTGTGTAGTTATTGAATATATTAAAATAATAAAAGTTAGAATAAATGAAAAAGAACATTACTCACAGTTATAAATAATTATAACATTTATAATACTAAAAACCCTTTCTGGTTTCAATCAATAATAAATAATAAATCAATAGTAGATTTTATAAATGAAAATAAAATATAACGATTAATGAATATAAAAATAAAAATGACTAAAGAAACTTAAGTTTCTCACATTGATATCAGATTTTATGTGTTCTGGCTAGAAAGATTATTTGTTAACAATTTTAAATAAATCAAATGTACACAATGGCAAAAAATAACCAATAAAAATCATAGCCAGAAGTCTTATGGATATTCACAGTGAATGGAAAGATTAAATAAAACAATATTATTATTATTATAGAGTATCAAGTAAGTAATATTATAACTAGGGAACAGATTTTAATACTCAAAAACTAGAAAAGTGGTTTAAAAAAGAAAGTTTAGTTTAATCCACTCGTCACAGAAATTTTTAACATTAAAAAATATATTTTGTTTTATATAGGTTTTTATTATTATTAGTTATTGTCTTCTATATTATTTTTACCCAAAAAATTTTGTTGTTAAAACATAATAATTAATAAAAATAAAAGTAAAACACAAAATAAATAATGTTTTATTTTATTCTCTTAGAATGAATTTTAACTAAATTTTTATCAAATATTATCCATTTTTATACAAAAATTACTTTAAAACATAAAATGCACTATAAAAATGCAAAATCAAAGTTACATTTTTTAATTCCTTGATACATGAAACGAACTTTGTGCTTTTGTGATTTTATGCTTGGAAAGCAATGTTTTCAGACTTAAGAAAGAAATACAATTTGCATTCAAATCCATTCCCCAATTATTATATTTTTAAATGAATAAATATCTTAAACATTAAATTGTCCTAGTGTCTTACTGATGGTATCAAAGAAAATTTTATTTCTTACAAAATATTGGACTTACACAAATTTTCATAAATAATTTGTCTGTACGTCTAAAGAGATTTGTAGGTTTATTTTTGTAGATTTTCATTTATTATAGCATTCCAAATGAAGAGTTATTTTTATGGGTATCCCGACAAATGAGCGAAAGAAAAAGAGCGAACGTAAATGAGCGAATAAAAAAGAGCGAATACAAAATTAGCGAATAAAAATATGAGCGAAAACATATAGAGCGAAAAAATATATAGTATAAACGTTTTCGTCTTTAAATATTTTATACCAGCTATGTACCAATTATGTGAAACTAGTGAAATATTTTAGGATTCGAAAAGTCCACGATAACGATTCGATAAGATTACGTTTATGATCATTTGTCTTATCTGTGTCACTGTCGTCGTACCTAGGTTGAATTTGTTATTTTAGTCGTCCGCCGGAGTTCTTATATTAGTGTGTTCGATTTATATAGTGTTTTCGATTGTGTATGTAAAATGCAGTATATTCAGTCACAACAAGGAAAACTTTTACTACAGTTAAATAGTTTCTTATATAGAAAAAAAAAAATACATAAAGATGTTGAATATTGGCGATGTATAGACAAACTATGTACAGGGCGTTTGAATTTAAAACACGACGAAATTATTAAAGGCCCTTCTGATCATAATCATGTTGCTGATATAATTAAAAATCAAGCGAAAGTAGTAGTCGAAAATATTAAAAAGCGTGCCGTTGAAACTCAAGATAATCCTGCAGTTATAATAAGTGAGCCGTCTTCTTCTACAGTTCCAATTGTTTTTGGTACACTTCCACAGATCGCACACTTGAAACGTACAATTCAAAGAACGAGACAAAGAAATTGCTTAGCTCCACCTAATCCACAAATTCTCGATGATTTACACCAATTGCCAATTGAATATAAATTGACTACTCATGGTAAACAATTTGTTTTATATGACAGTATCGATGACTATGGTTTGTCAAACAAACGAATTATAATTTTTTGTACATCCGATAGTTTGGATCTGATGTCGGAATCCGATCACTGGTTTTCTGATGGTACTTTCAAATCAGCTCCACCTATTTTTAATCAAATCTATACAATACACATATTAAAATATTATAGATGTATACCAACATTATATGCACTATTACCCGATAAAAAATCATCTACTTATGTCAGTTTATTAAAAAAATTAAAAGAAAAAAAAAATAGTTTAAACCCAAAATCTATTTTAACTGATTTTGAAAACGCCTCTATTAATGCTTTTAAAGAAGTATTTCCACAAATCGAAAACCGTGGATGCTTTTTTCATCTCAGTCAGTGTATTTGGCGAAAACTGCAGACTATAACTTCAATGCAGGAAAAATACATCAATGACCCAATATGACACTTCAATATTTAAAAGGTATCGCGTATAATTTTTCATTACAAGTATAATTAATGTATTAATTCAATAAGTATTTCAAATAATATGAACAAATATTTTATATTTTATATTATATTATTATTATATTTTTTATTGTTTATTATTTTTTTTATTTTATATTATTATTTATCTAATTTTTCATTGCAAGTTTAAATGTATTAATTCAATATTCAATAAGTATGACAAACATGAATAAATATGAAATATTTTAGTTTATATTATTATATGTGCAATCTATTATATTTTCGCTCTATATGTTTTCGCTCATATTTTTATTCGCTAATTTTGTATTCGCTCTTTTTTATTCGCTCATTTACGTTCGCTCTTTTTCTTTCGCTCATTTGTCGTAGACCCATTTTTATGTGGTAGGTAACATTTTCAATAGTTGGGATCGATTACGACAAAAAAAAAAATGTATTTAATTATGATTTATGAGGTATTAATTATATTTCAAAAGCTTTGGTTTGGTAGGTACAAAATGTATTTTTACACAAATATTCAATCAGTAACCGTTGTGAATTATCCTCCTTAAAAACATTATTTTAATAATATCTATAATTATTGAGTACTTACCTTAATAATATAATATAATATAATATACTCATTACTCAATCCTATGACTAACTTATGAGGCACCAATAAATAAATATTAAACCACAAAGATGTTGTAACCAAATTACTTATCTAAAATGCTTTAGTGTGATCTATAATAATTTAAACATTCAATTTTTGGTAAAGTTAATCAAGTTGAAGGTAATTATAAATTAAAAATAACGCCGAATATCTTATCAATTGTCAATCAAATACAGACGTAATTAAAAATAGAATTTAGACATTTAAGTTTTAACAAAAGGTAATTTTTATTTTTTATTTTTTTTATTAGGTGCTTAAGTAAGTTTGTAAGTACACATAACAGGTGATAATGATAAATTAATTGATAATATTAGTTTCAATTAGAATTAAAAATATTATTTATTAATAATATTGGGTAAAATATTAAAATATTGTATTTTACATAGGGAATACCTATTATCTAATTAATAAAAAATAATATTGAACGATAAACATATTAAAATTAAAAAAAAAAAAAAAAAACAATTTTCTAGTTAACTAAATCTAATTATAATTTTGGTTATTGAAAATGTACAGCAATGCTGATATGTTTTATTTAAGTAGGTATTTCGGTTTATGATTTTATCAGCTATTATATCACCTAATGAATTGTGTTTGGAAAGATTTGTTCCTTTACGAAATATTGCAAACCTATTATCAACCAATCAACCTATATGTTTTGTTTGATAAATGTTAAAAACCAAACATTGATTTTTGATCAAAATATTAAGAGTAAAATTACATTTACCTATTAGTTTGTAAACATTAACCTGATAAAAAGAGGGTAAAGTTAGAGTAACCGTTCTGCTGTACAGTGTGTATCTTGTCCTTGATTAAGACAATGTAATACCTATTTGTGTTAATTAAATGTTGGTAGGTAAGTTACTTTTAGTTAAGCTACCTACCTACCTACTTTAATTGTTATTTAGAAATTAAACTGATTAAAGTAATGAAGTTACTTTTTCATCTAAAAAGTAACCACGTTATCTCTGTAATATGTTACAAGAAAAAATCAATTCATTTCATTATGTCATTGAAAAATTTTTTTTTATTATTTTTTAAAGTTTTTTGGTTTCAGTATGAACTTATGAGCATCAGTGTATTGCATTTTTGGAAGTCTTATGTAGTAAACCCAACACTAGTATAGTCAAGTTATGTTTAATTATGCATACAATATAATCTATGATTTAGTATAAATGTATAATTAGAGAATGTAGTTATTATTCATAAATAACTTAAATATATCTGCAGGAAGCCTGGATCAAAGGTAAAAACAATAATTAGTTATTTTTACCTATTCATTAAAGAATGCAAATTTTACAGTAAAAAAAGTAATATTAGACTATAGGCATATCACGCGATCATACGTCATTGATAGAACTCACATAAATACGGGTAGAGCACTTTTTTAGAGAGACAGTTGCATCAGTCGAAGTATTGTGAGCTTACGAGTGTGCGTCTATGCGCCTAGTGTTATAACTTTATTAATACTTATAAATTATAATAATAAACATGTATAATTATATTAAACATAATAAATCGAAGTGATGATTAATTATTAATTACCTACCTATCTCTTCTCATTTTCTCAACAACGTCTCAAGATTGTAACGAACGTGCTACGTCGTTGAATAATTACCTATTATGGTACAGATCGTAGCGTCCTGCGCAGCGATCACTACACTACTACCATTGATTATAGAATATTCTATAACCAATGCTACTACACACTACTACAGTTATAACAATTAACAAATAACAATTGATTGTTATATAATATATTATATAAATGTGTATCTACAAAGGTATTCGGAAATGTTCATAAAATAAATCAAAGTAGGTAATGCCTAAATAGTTCTTTTTTTCTTTTAAGGAATCCTGTTTGGGTTTCTAGCTTTTTGTTCGATCGAACAATACCTATCTTATTTTCTTTTATTGATATTTACAAAAAAAAGTAATAAAAATCGTGTATGCTTATACGTCGTCAACGTCGCTTCATAGCTCAAAAATAAACAAAATTTTATATTTTAGAACCAATTAAGTAACTACTAACCAAGTAATAATTAATGAGTACCTATAATAGGCACACACACAGAAAAAAACTCACCTCATTGTAAAATCAATACATCTCTCAGCTCAGCATTCTAAAAAAAATAATTTTAACGTATAAAGGTTAAGCTAAACTTTTTAATTTTTGAAACATTTATTGATTAAACTTGACTGTACGAGAAATTGCGGCAACAATTTTTTTATAATATATTATACATTTATACTTCGTTTCAAGTGTACTTATTATATCGGCATTGTTATACAGTAATATACAGTAGATCATAAGGTATAGGTAATAATTGAGTTGTTAAACGATACTTTTAAATTCAACGATAAATAATTATTGAATTCGAATAAATAATCTTAACGGTGACAATATGGCCCCAGCCTCATTTCCGAGTTTGATTTTTAATGTTTTCATAACACTAGATAAATAATTTTAGTGAAACCTCAGTAGTAATAAAAAGGTAAATTATTGGTAAATAAAAATAAATAATAAACCATTATACATACCAATATACCTACACACACTTTATTACATAATAGACGGTACAAGACAGCCAAGTTCTTTGCGTAATATAACTACAGGCTACAAGATAGATATTAAGGAAGGATTTATCCCCCCTGAATGTTTTTAAGCCCTTCCCAACAGTCATTTTATTTGCCAAAAATGTATTTACTAGGATTTATTTTTATCAATGTCTTACAAAATGTGTACGTTTTTCCAACTCAGTCATCTGTATAAATTACTATGGTTTGGATATTGGATTTGAGGGGGAAAAAAATAATAATAAAAAAGCGGGTAAGTGGGTATCGCTCTGCTGTACATTGGGGGTGGGGTGGGCCTCTGACTAAGGTAGGTTAAATTTGAATGCAATGATAGGTATCATTGTATACGAAAAACGATTCTGAACGGAGACGGTTTATCTGTCTAGGATATATTATAGAATTATTAAAAATTTTCAAATCTTATATTTAAAAAGGAAATGAATTTCTAGCTTAAAATAATTTGCAAATTTTCGTGATTTTTACCTATGTTGTCAAAATTAAAATTTAAATGCTTGTAAAAAAAAATGTGACTATGCATTTCTTTTATTTTTCAGCTGCTAGTGTAAAAATATATTATGAGCCTTGTTTTAAATTCTCAAATCTTAGAATTAAAAAGAAAATTTTTTATGAATTTCTATCTAAGATAATTTAGACATTGCCGTAATTTTTACGTATTTAGTCAAAATTTGAACTTTAAATGGTTATAAAAAAAATTTGTGACAACGTATTTATTTGATTTTTCAACTGCTATTGTAAAAATATGTTAGGCAACTTGTATTAAATTTTCAAATCTTAGATATAAGAAGAAAAACTTTTATGAATTTCTATCTAAGATAATTTGAAAATTGCTGTAATTTTTACGTATTAAGTCAATATTTGAACTTCCAATGCTAATAAAAAAAAATTGTGCCTATGTATTATTATAATTTTTTATTTACTATAAGAATAACTTATGAGGAACTTTGTATTAAATTTTCAAGTTTTTTTGGTCGTCCAACATTTTTTTACCGGCACTTCAAAAAAAAATTGAAAATTTCAGTGGTCTATAAATAACTCAAAATAGTCAAAAATTTGTGAAAATTAAACTGTATATAGATAACACTAACATAAACATTTGGTGAAAATTTCAAGTATTTACAGTGATTAGTTTTTGAATTACAACCATATAAAAAAATCGATTTGGTCGAAAACTGATTTTGCGTAAAAATTCCCGTTTTTCTGTCATTTTTTTTTGTTTTTCTCAATTGTTTTGAAAACTGTTGGAAAATGTTTACTTTTGATCTCTATAATGCACCAAGGATATTCACTTTTACATCGGAAACCACCCCCAAAGTTTGAAAAATGATTGTAAAATCAATACTTTCATCACTTCGTTCAGAATCTAAAAAATGAGTAGTTATTTTATATACGTGTAATGTATATAAATAAACAATTTAAAAATATAAAAGGTATTCATTTTGGCATAGTATCTCCCCATACAGCTTTGATGGTTTGGATTTAAAATGTTTTTACACATACAGTTATACAAATGATAGGTAAGGTTAGGCGAGCATTCTCTGGTTATTTGAAGAATTTTTAAAGTAATATTGAAAACGCGTCCGAACCACAAATAATACTAATCCTGTAATTCATAGTATTAAGTTATTCGCAAATTTTTAGTGCTTTTATGGTTTTTTTGAGTTTTTTGGAATTTTAACTGTTTTGAATCAAAATCGATCATATTTATGAAGTTAAATAAATATCTGATGATTTTGTTGGGTTTTTGTCAATTTCTACTCTGATTATCAATCGCCGATTTTCTACGAACGAGCGTTGAATGCGTCGTATAGTCAATTGATAGTGATTAATAAATTCATTTATTTTTTATTTTTTTTAGCGCATATTTAGCGATATTTAAGGTTATAAATTTATAATATTATAGACTATAGCGCATATTTATGTAATTTTAAGTGCTATAGAATCCCAACCCTGGTAATAACAAATGTATACAAAGATTGAACAGTTATTATTATTATCCGTGGTTTAAAATTTTAGTACTAATACTACCAATGATATAATACTTGATAGAAAAAAAATTACGAGTAGGTTATATCCAGGGCCGTAGCAAGAACCAGTAGCGCCCCTGGCAGAAAACCAAATTTGCGCCACCCCCACATTCAATTTTTTTTCAAGTTCCATGATCATAATTAAAAAAAAAAAAAAAAAAAAACGTTCTGTCGATTGTAGCACACTAGCACAAGTACATTATATTTATTTTATTATATAAATATTTTTATTATTATAAAAATATTGCTCTATTATGTATTATAATTAAATAATAATAACAGACTAAAACAAAAATCCTATTATTTTATCAAATATAAAAATGTTTACCTTATGATTAAACATTGATTATCATATTTATTTAACAATAACTTTTTAAAATTTAACTTTTCTTGCCTTTATTGCTGCAAAGTCATCTATAACATCATCAAATGATATTTGGTCAACCAAACTTTTTTCAATAGACAAAATTGCCATACTTGTTAGGCGATTTTGGTTCATCGTAGATCTTAAATAGTTTTTTATTATCTTCAGCTTACTGAAGCTTCTTTCACACGTGGCTGTGGTGACTGGAATAGTTAAAAATATTCTTAATGCCACTTCAAGATTAGGATAGAAATTTTGAAGTGTATAGTGATAAATAAATAAATAAATAAAATAAATAAATAAATACCCTAGCGTAGTTTCCAATATTATGCGAATTCGCGACGAGAAACGTATTGCGATAACGTTAAAAATAAACGGTGGATTTTTTTTTTTTGTAAATTATCATATTTCAGTTGAGATTGACACTCGATGAAATTGCGCCTTTCGTATAATTGCGCCCCTGGCAAATGCCCTCTTACCAGTGCCTAGCTACGGCCCTGGTTATATCCAGCCTATAACTGGTTGGTATCTTTGCAAGAACGAGACAGATAAAACAGGATAAAACCTTCTTAAAAAGTTAAAAGTTAAAATTGGCTGGTTTTTATTTTCTGATGAAAAACAGATAGCTCCAAGAGAATAGTGTAATAAATATTAAGTTTTGGTCAATTTACAAAATAGCTTCAAAAATGAAAAGGAATATTATTTTTATTTTCTGAAATTCGTTGACTTAATTAAACGATTATTTTGTTGGTGTTTTATATTTATAAGGGATCAACAATTCATTAAGAGTGGAAATCCGTCTATTTGTAAATTTTGAAGTTGATATAATAAATTTGGTTTGAAGTCCTCGGATCGATAAACACAAAACCGTTCAAAATTCATTCGTGTACGGTACTCAGCCTTATTTAACGCAGTGGTCGGCATACATATATTTATATACATTATAGTAATTATACGGCGCAGGTATACCGATGATCGTGCGACGTGATAGATCTATGTCCTTTTGCAGAAAAATAAATGTTTAGTTACGCTAGGGTTGTCCTTCAAAGCAACTCGTTTCTATTTAACAACACTTATAATTATTATTGTTGTTATTTCATGATTATATGAGTATAATTTTATACTATTGGTATTTTATATTGCATTTTTTCCATTTTAAGTGTATATTATTGCATTATTTATTTTTTTGACATTTTTAACGTATTTTTTTAGGATCTTTAGTACATTGAATTCACAGCCCTGCTTATTACTGATTGAATCAATTAATACACAATAATTTTAAATCTAATATAGTTGAGGTAGGTATTTGTCTTTTTTAAATGAAAAACAAATTACATTGTTGTTCATTTTAATTGTTCATTCTCTTGTAACAAAAGTTAAAACATTCAAGTCAGACAAGATTTAATAAAATCGAATAGCCTAATACAAGATATAATAAATATTTTATTTGTGCTGTTCGTAATAGTTTCAAAAACATGAAATAATAATTTTCATACATAAATAATAATAGTTCGGGTAGGTACACTATATATTATAACCCTGGAACCAATTGTTTACTATTCACATATTATTTAAAATTCACAAATCAGCTAATAAGTATATTTATAGAACATAATATATAATATATAATATTATAAGTTATACCTACACAAAATATTGAGCGTCTCAATTTTTTTACCAAGAAATATTTTGTCAACAATTCTTTTGCGTTGCTGTTGAATGTTACAAAATTATTATTATTTTCCTCATTGTTTTTAGTCTATACTCAGTGACAGGGGTATGTTTTAGTGTTGTAATACCAAAACTCTTATCAAAAAATATACTTACCAAAATACCAACTGCTTCAAGTATACATAAAAAATTACATAATCAATATTATCATATAGGTACCTGGTACATCTATTTTATATTTAATGATATTATATATTTATATATTATATAAAATTTATGCGCCTACAATGGGGAGTGTATACAATTTATATATACAAGTTAAATTTAAATTTAAAACACCTCTCTAAAAATAATGCTGTCTACACGTCTATCTGTACTTAAATAATATATAGCTTGCAATAAATACAACAAACCGTCACGTATTAGTATTCAGATATGAACCTATAAGTAAAAATCGGTGGTGAATAATTTTTATTTTTTTTTTAAGTCATTTAAAATCAAGAATATAATAAATGTGTAGGTGATCACTTAATTTCGAAATTATAGATTAGTAATCTAAGATTACCATACACATGTCACATATTTTACATAAAAAATGTACTTCAACGTTGAATTCTATTTTGAAAAATAAACATTAAGTAAAGTTATTTCTTAAAAGTTCAGATAATTAATATTAATAAAAATTATTTTTACCTACTATGTTTTTATTAAAACATTTATAATATAATTCTTGGTTTTCAGAAGAAAAAAAGCGGGTAAGTCGTGGATGTCGATCTGCTGTACAGTAGGTTACAAGTGAGTTACTGTAATGGATGGAATTAAATTTGAATAAAATGATATGATATCATTGTATACGAAAAATGATTCTGAGCGGAGACGGTTTATCTGTCTAGGATAGGGGTCGGGAACCTGCGGCTCCGGAGCCGCATGTGGCTCTTTAATTAGCAACCTGCGGCTCTTTGGATGATTATCAATATATCGATATCCGTAAAATATAAATTATATTATACTAAATAATATTATATTTGTATAAACAATAATAATAATAATAATAATATAAATATAAATAATAATGAATTAATGAAATAAAGTTTTCCATATTTTCTAAATTTAAGACGTATTATTATGTTTTTATTGCCTACTAAAAAAAGGTTGTTCAAACCTGCAGTGTGGCTCCTGGATATCATAGTTTTGTATTTTTTTGAAAAAATGGCTCTTTCCTACGAAAAGGTTCCCGACCCCTGGTCTAGGAAATATTATAGATAATTAAAAATTTTCAAGTCTTAGATTTAAAAAGAACATTTTTTATGAATTTCTAGCTTAAAATAATTTGCAAATTTTCAGGATTTTCACGTACGAGATTTTGTCAAAATTCAGACTTTGAATGCTTACCTATAAAAAAAAAAAATTGTGACTATAAATTTATTTTACTTTTCAACTGCTATTGTAACAATATGTTAGGAATCTTGTATTACATTTTAAAGCTTTTCTACTCAACAAATACATTTTTATCAATATTAATTTAAAAGAAACTAATAATGATCGAAAATTGCATATGCCTATAAAAATAGTTCAACTTAAGTCGACATTTTTTTGAAAATTACATGATGGATAAGGATAACATATACTTATATAAACGTTCGGTGAAAATTTTATTTATATATGGTCATTTGTTTTAAAGTTACATCAAAAACCAAAATTTTGTCGAAAACTGATTGTGTGTAAAATTTCCCGTTTTTCCTTTAATTTTTAGTTTGTTTATCCCTTTTATTTAGAAAAATATTAAGAATTTTTTACTTTTGATCCCTCAAACTAGATTCACTTTCTAATCGAACGAGGTACTGAAGTCGAAAATCGAAGTGCTTTTACTGTCCCAAAACGTGATGACAGACAAACAAAAAAAAACACATATCATGGTAAAATCAATACATTCCTCGCTCCGCTCAGAATCTAAAAATCGTACTATTAATACATAAACACATAATTTGCACTAATTGTAAACACTTAAAATTATTGTCCATACGGCATAGATAGGTACTACTTTCTTTCATAATTTTTATAATCTAAACAATCAGATTTTAATCAAAATGTCTAAATTTTTTTGGTGGATGCTGTCCAATTTCTTTTTGATTTAGCTAAACTAATTTATATTCCTGTTGTATTTCATTTAGAATCTGTCATTTTTTGGAAACTAAAAATTATTTTGTATTTTACGACGGACACTTAATTTTACAAAATTTTACCACGGACATCATTCATGAGTTCGGAACATTTTTTCTTTAGGCGTTTTTGCAGTAGAGTACCAGATAGTGGGTGGTTGAGCGAATCACCAATTTGTATGGCCATTGTTAATTCCTCTCTCCGTGCACAACTATCTTAAGCTAATTTAATTTATTATTATTGAAGTAAAACTTCTTTCTTGAGGTATGGATGGAGAAAAAATCGTCACGAAAAATGAAACGGTGTATGAATATAATAAATATATTAATTAATATATATAATATATTAATATTATTATATATAATAATATATTAATTATATATAATAAATATATTTATTTAATTAAAGAAGTTTTACTTCCCCAGAGTGGAACTTACACACTCTATTATATTAAATGGCATCAATGCATCATATTTTCTGAGTTATTTTATTTAGACCATGATACTAGCGTTGCTTAAAGCTACCTAACTAATTTGGTTGGATATAATACATTAATACGTTTTGATAAACGGCAATTATATAGGTGATTATCTTATACATTGAAACAAAAGGAATACAAGGTGCCTTTGATGTGTATTAAAGTTACGCAGGAAGAATCTTTTGAGATTTGCTGAAGTGTAATGGATTTTAATTTCTGGAGTTTGTAAGGTTGTAACATATTATAATATTCGATTGTTTCACCAAGCCCGAAACCCATATAGGGTTATAGCCTTATAGGTAATAGGTTCACAATAATGGGTTTCGGAAGAGCTTTTAAAGATAAGTAGTTTATAATTTAAATTGACACGTTTGGATGTTACTATAGGAGTTAATGTAATCCCCTGCTTTTGTCGTTTAATAGTTTCCTTTTAGTTTTTTACGTGTAGTCTTGACGTGACAGTTATCAGTCGAGTGTTACTTTTAAGTAGGTACCTATCGAGTACTTTGCTGCAGTGTGAGAGGTTGGTGATTACTTTTTTTTTTTATTGAGAATAAGATTTCAACAGCTACAGCTATAGGTCATTAGCCTACGATTGTAGATACACTATTATTAATAGATACTTTATTAGTTATGATTGTACGTTACATGGTTAAAAATTAAGTGATGAAGTATTATATGTTTATATTATATTTTCTATCCATAGATTTAGCTTAATATTTAAATTTTTGTGTCGATACCAATGGATTTGAAGAAGATATGGATCAGGTAGTTGTTGCATGTGTTGTCCAAGTGCTTCCTCCATTGAAGAAGGTTGGTTGAAATTGGTGATTATATATTAAGGTAAAAAATAAAAATTTAAAATAAGGGAAGACATTCTCCAAATCGTGTGGTAAAACTGTAGTGCAGTTATTCTTTAGTTGGTTGTATGGTTTTGATAATATACATTTAACAATTATTATATTCAACATTTATCCTGCAATCGTTAAAAGTTTATACCAAAAGTGTAATTGTTTTATAATTTGTATACACAAATTGGTTTTCAATCAACATTTAAAATGTAATATTATAGCAAAAAGGTTTATACTATTGTTCATCAGTACTTAAATTATAGCCCATAGCTAATTATTAAGAACTAAAACAAAATTTTTCTTGGACCCGCCTCATATAGTCGTAATGAAGTGGAAGAAACCACAATATTCAACAACACTGTAATTATCTAAAAAAGATAATTTAAATTGAAAAAAAAAAGAATAATCATTTGTAAAATACTAAAATCTAATTGAAAATAATTAGGCAAATCAACATTGCGCCAACCTAAATTTACCTCCATAATTCCTACATAATGATAAATAATAATAATTTGAATTCATTTTATAAAGTAATCAGCATGTAAAATATCTACGAATTTTGTTTTTTTTTCAACTAAATCCGTAGTATTAAAAATTGCCGTATCGTAGTATTTTTTTAGGGCCAGAACAGCTATGAAAAATCACTGAAAACGTCATAAAAATTATTCTGCAATATACTAATTCAATACCAAAAGATTCACAGTGAGAGAGCAGTTTTTTCCCCAATGCAAATACCTATGATTTATTATTCGCTTTCGAAATTAAAATAATTCATTTACACAGAAATGACACAACCTTGCGTCAAGTTAAGCGATGCGTGACGATGAGTGACAAGTGTCTGCAACCTGCGCAGTATTAACAATTAATACTGTTATACTATCACAGATTATACCAATGTCAATTAATATGATTTCCGTAAGTATTTCATTCTGTTGTACGTTTTGTGAATAACACCCAGTCTTGATGTCATGCATGAATAATTTGAAAACAGGACTAGGTAACTAAATAATATTATTATCTACATATTTTTTACTAGCTGTAAGTAAGTAGGTACATAGGTATCCCAAGTGAGATAAATAATAATATAATGTATTATGTAGGTATAGGTATATTATAAATAATCTAAAAAAAATGATTTAATACCTACAATTTTAATTCATAAAACAAAGTCATCTTTACGAGGAATTTTTGAAAATGTATTGATTATTTCTTTAATATTTATTTATATAACGTTAATATGCATTAAAAAGAACGTTCTGCAGATGAACTCAACGCCGGAAGTGTTGCAAGTATGGATATTAAACACCAAATTTTTGGATAAAGGTCCTTCGCCATGACGTCTAAAGTACAGATTGCAGATTAAGGAAGTACATTATCGGGTACCGATTTCCATTTTTCCACCTACATCTTCAATTCTGATTCAAAAGTTTCATAAGTCGGTATAAAGCTTTTGTAAAAATCAATCCATTTTTTAAACTCATTGATACTTGGATTTAATTTAACTAAAAAACATAGAATCAAATCTTGCAAACCAGAAATAATGTAATTGTTTTTTACCTATAAATCTTTCAATAAATTGACTTTTGAAAAAGTTTAAAAATGGCAAAAAAAATTGATCTCCTATATAGCACTGTTCTGGTTAATTTGCTGGAATATTGTTACAATAGATAGATTGCCTGATTAATCGTGGCGTTTTAACCGTTTCATCTACTAAGCTTAATACATTTTCGACATCTAAAAATAATTTGTGTGTTTTTCTTCCTTACTATTTTCATGAATCGAATTAATAACTTGCAAACAGTTAGGTATTGATATATTCATAACACTCGGATAAATCTACATTTATTTGTTGTAAAGATTTACATAGAGGCAGTGTTATAGCAAATGATTTTTCTGTAATGTACAAGGAAATTACAAACGAACTTGAGGTAATAATAGTAGTTAGTTTTTGTTATATTATAAATATATACCGACTTTATAAATTTCGGAGGGGGTGAACCCCTACCACCTCCTTGTATACGGGCCTGATAAGTAGGTATATTAATTATTAGTATTACATATTATTATTATTGCAACTAATTTATTGGCTACATAACGTCATATCATTAATAATTTAATATGCCATCATAAACTAATGACTAATGAATAATGATGTGCAAACAAAAAACACATTTAGTATAGTTACCTAAATTATGATATTGTAGATTTGTACCAATCTGCATTTATAAATTTATAATTTCACACATTTGAATGCTGTTGTACACCTGTATACATTTTTAAAATACCTACTATAATCGTTAAAGTCACGAGCAATAATAATTTTATCATCAGTAGTTACCTATACCAATACACATTAATAGGTTGGTACTTGACTTTATAAGTCATAACACAGTGACTTTATAGTTCATAAGTTCATGTTGAAATTTCTATGCAACATCAAATAAAAGTAGACAAGGACAACTACAAATCGATTAAAAGCTATAAATTGGATATGTCTCTTATTAAATAAAATAAAAATCTATCATTGTTTTAAGGTGACGTTACATTGACATTTGTCATCTTCGTCTTAAAAGTGTGTAACATACCACATTGTACATATCTCGTAGATTAATTTGTAGATGACTAACTAATAGTAGTCAACAATGATTGATAAACAGTCTGCAATTGCTGGCATTTCTTAATCTATGTCCTATGAGATGGTCATAAGATGGAAGGACTGATAAATATTTATTGCATTCCACTATAACGTAAAAAATCCGAATTTTACATTGCTTAAAATCTAAAATACTTTAAAATCTTTCAAAAATGTTAGATCAAATTATATAAAGAAAAAATTATTTAATTGGTATCGTTTTCCGGCTTTTGTGATAATGACTGTTAAAATGTCCAATATTAGTGTAAAGAATGTTAAGATTAATTGTTAAAAGCACTACACAAAACTATAGTTTTAATACATGGTACTTGCTGAATTCCTCTTCATAAGAATTGATAAAAATGGTAAGAACAACAGTGAATTTGAACTTCTGCAAATGCTAATTGGAATGTAAAATACAATGCGAATCTAGAGTTCATTTAAAAATTAAAAATTAATCGATATTGAAAATAATAAAGCAATTAAAAAATAGTAAAATATTAAGATGATATCTTAAAACTGAAACTAAAACAAAAAATTAAAAATCTTAATGTAAATCATAGAACAATTATAGGTGGGTACCATGCAAAATATAAAAATCATGAAATCAATGTATTATTATTAAATTTAAATCAAAAAAAATCAAATAAAAGTTTACCTATACATCTTGGCTTGTCACTTGGCAGCCAAAATTGAAAATATATATAAAAATATATACTTATTGGACCTATAGGTACTATTTTATTTTTTATACCACAACGGTTGAGTGCCAAGATGAAATAGACGGGTTATACAATTATATCAACGAAGATGGTTGAAAAATATTCATAAATCAATAATTATATTATATACTTATTTAGAATATATTTGATTAATCGTAGGTACAATCAAAAATTATACAAAACAATAATAATATATTGTTATATATTTTATTATTATTTTATATAATCTGTGGTACAGCTATGATTTAACGACGAGGATGAGTAAAAAAAATAACGGGTTTTTAAGGTAACTATTTAATGCATTTATACTGCGATGAATTAACGATGGATAGGTAATCTATAGGTAATTTGCTATTATATCATACAATTGCACTATCAACGGTTATTATAACTAATAATATAATATGTCGTGAAATATTATAGACAGTATTTAATTTTTGAAACCGTCTTTTATAATTTTATTGTTAAAAATTATATGTATATTATAAACGTAATATCACAGTTAATAGTTAACGCACCTTTGTCTACAACGGTGAATAATCTCTCAATAGTATGAAGCACAGTGATATTTATTTTAATGAACGACATGGTAATAATCACGATAAAAATTTGACCATGGTCCACGATAATGATAGGTAGTCACGTTAAAAAATTTCGTGATTAAGAAGCATGCGCGATGAAACGTCGGCGCCGATCTTTCTTGCGATGAATTGATGCGGAATCTATTTGTTATATTATAGATATTAAAGTAGGTAACTGCACATTTACTTAAGAAGAACTTTACATGGAAAAAAAATGTATCTAACTCTCGTGTGATCATAATTTTCATAAGTAAAAATCCCCATCAATTTTTTGATTTTTAATATAAAAATCGACTACTCAATTAAAACATTTACCTTGACATTTACCTACATATAATATGTAATACGAATTGTATAAATGTTGTATAATACTGCAGCGAAGATACTAATATCATTATCTATACAGGTTATGGCAAAGCGGTAAACAGTGTATAATAGCGAGGTGAAAAAAAAACACCTTTCGATCAGAGTAAAATTTCCTGTTTATTATTTCTATCGCATATAAAATAACAAGGATGTTCGTGCTTGAAAACATACAGTTAAAATTTTCACACATGCCAAGACCGGTCGCCGCCGTTTGCTTACATCGCAAATATATTATTATAAATATATAAATATCATAAGGATAATTTTTTATAACGTGACTAGTTTTCTGAGTCAATTTTCGTTTTATAATGATGGGAAAATTTTTTTTCCATACGATTGATATTGTAAGGTACACAGAATTTCAAAATATAAAATGCTATATGGTTGCGACATTCTATTCTTAATCCCACTGCTGCACTACAAACAATTTTTTATAAATAATTCATTATTTATTACGCGTATAGTTCAGAGTGGGCACCTACACTGTGGTTTTGGTAAAACTCCGAATACGGGGTGAATTTAGTACTAACCACAATATGAAAAAATATGAAATCAATTTTTTTTTCATCATGCACCTTCCGAAGTCTGTCCATTACATAGGTGGACATTTGGCTATATTTTTAGGGGGGGGGAGGCTAAAATAATCCAATGTAAGTGACCTGCACTTCCTATCCAAAACACTATATAGTACCTGGTACCAACTACAAAAGGTATTGTTAGGAATATGATGATTATACCATTGACAATATATACTCAATTATTGTACTAAAACAAATTATGCTAATTAATGGAGACAATTTAATAATAATTACTATTGATTGATAAAATGATTCTATTTTAGATTCTGAGCAGAGCGATGAATGTATTGATTTTCCATGATGTGTGTGTGTGTGTTTTTTTTGTGTGTGTCTGTCACACGTTTTGGGGCAGTAAAAGTGCTTCGATTTTTGACTTCAGTACCTCGTTCGATCAGAAAGTGAATCTAGTTGCTACTTTGGGGGGTCAAAAGTAAAAAAAAATTAATATTAAATTTCTAAATAATAGGGATAAACAAACTAAAAATTAAGGGGAAAACGGGAAATTTTACACACAATCAGTTTTCGATAAAATTTTGGTTATGATGTGACGTTAAAACAAATGACCATAGATAAATTAAATTTTCACCGAACGTTTATATAAGTATATTCTATCCACCATGCAATTTTCAAAAATTTTCGACTTAAGTTGAACTATTCATAGGTATTTGCAATTTTCGATCATTATTAGTTTTTTTTTAAATTAATATTAATAAAAATGTATTTGTTAGACAAAAAAGCTTGAAAATTTAGTACAAGTCTCTTAACATATTGTTATAATAGCAGTTGAAAAATAAAATAAATTCATAGTCACAATTTTTTTTAAAAGCAATCAAATTTTAATTTTGACAACACACGTAAAAATCACGAAAATTCGCAAATTATTTTAAGCTAGAAACTCATAAAAAAAATTTATTTTAAATCTAAGATTTGAAAATTTTTAATAATCTATATTCTATAACATATCCTAGACAGATAAACCGTTTTCGCTCAGAATCGTTGTTCGTATACAATGATATAATATCATTGGATTCAAATTTAATCCCATCCATTACAGTAACTTACTGTACAGCAGAGCGACATCCACTTTCCCGCTTTTTTAATAATAAATAAATTACTGGATATATTTTAAGTATCCTCGCTATTAATATTTTTTCATAATATAGACGGTATATTTTAATTTTAAATGTATGTTGTCCAAGCATATAAGCACTAATGTTTATTCTTGTTATAATATTTTTAAATTTTTACAATACTTATTATTAACCATTTTAGATTATGGGTGGTGTGGTGTATACTAATTTTACAATGATGTGTAAATATATTTTTATTTTTTTTTGTAAAATTATTTTTGAAGTTTCAACATTGTATTTGATTGCTGGTTGCAATTTTAATTTAGTTAAAACATTGGAAGAAAGGGAAATCTTATTTAAAAATATACCAGTATTTTTCATAATCATTACATAATAAAATAAGGAAAACTTTTGTTTTTTACGTAAAACTGGTTTATGACAAAATTTAAGTAATTATTACTTCAAAAAGAATGATATAAAACAATTAAACAATTTCCCAATAATTATGATTAAAACCAGTGGTGGTTATTTGATTTTATCAAGGGAGATGGTGTTTGGCTGATTTTTAAACATGCACTATTTGATCACTACAAATTCACAATTATAATTTATGCTCTTGGGGGTATCTATTCTCTATATAATTTGAAAATCTCTGATAAAAAAAATTGAACAAGTAGGTACCAATCTGCTGTACAGTAGGCAGACACACCATTGTAATGGAAATATTATATTTGAATAAAGTAATATGTTATTGCATATGAATAACGATGTTGAGCTGTGACGTTATGTCTTCCTATCATACTTATATAAATAATAAAGCATTACATTAAACTTTTGTTTTTATATTAAAAGAAGAATATTCTATAAAAATGTTTAATGTTAACTATAAAAAGAAAAACTTTTAAGAATTTCTAAGTGGAAAATAATTTGCAACATGTGATCAACATTTTTTTCAAATTTAAATATATTTTTAAAAAGTTGTACGTATGTATGTTTAGTATATTTGAACTTCCATTAATGAAACTTATGAGGATCATTAAATTTTCAAGCTTTTTTACGAAATCAAAAAGTTTCTATCGATAATAATTTAAAAAATATTAATAAAATTCGTATATTATTATACATAATTACCCAGGGCTATAAATAGCTTAAAAAGAGACAAAATGTTTTGACTATATTATTATGTATGGGAAAAGGTTGTATAACTATTGAATGAAAATGTATCTATGTTCACGAATTTTTAAATTTTGTTCTGTCTATCCCGACGTTTACGAAAACTACTGAAATTTTCAATTCCTACCTCTCGAATGCACCAATTAGATTAATTATTTTCATCCTAAAAGATACTGATCTCAAAAATCAGACCATTTTTACTGATTCAAATATTGATAAATGATGATAGACAGAATAAAATGTATATCATTGTTCATACAATTCACTATTATACGTTCAGAATTTAAAATCTAAATAATTGAATTATAGTTATTTTAGTAAATGGTATAAACTTCTAAAGATAACTTAAGTACGATTTTTTTTTACAATCACGTCTAGTCATTAATTGTTTGTATATTTAATAGTTTTGTTACAGCGGGGGAGGGCACAGTAGTTGGTTAGAACACGTGTATGTGTGACGAGAATTTGTCACTAAAAACCCGGATATAGTCAAACATCTAACAATTAGTGACATCCCCGATGATTGCATCAGAACTTTCGGGACTGAATAGTAAATAGGTACAACTACTATGCCACACGATATTTTTATAAGCCTTCATTCTAAAGTTAACATTGTACAAAATTTGTCAAAATTACGAATATTTTCTAATTTTTTTAACACCTCTCCCCCTCACAAAATCATATAAAACCTCAGTTCATCTCCTAACTAAAAAATGTATTATAAGTTAACATTTACAAAGTTAGTGTGACAAAAATTACTAAAAAATTCGATTGAATAATTCTCATCGTAGCCATAGGTAGGTACACATAAAAAAGTGTTTTGCAAATATTTTTTAATTTCTCAGCTATATAAAAAAATTATCACGAATACTAAACAATTTTGTTGTTCGTATATTATAGTGTCGAATGTCAACCGGAAACTAGACAAGAAAACTTATACGTAAGCGCATACGTCATATAAGTACTTAAAGGTTAGTAATTTAATGAAAAATAACTTGAACTAGATTAGTTAAGTCAGCGTTAAGAACGTCTACAAGTTATAACAGTAACACTAAATGTTTAAAGTCGATCAAGGGAAAAATCAAAAAACCAATTTATTTAACTCAGTTCAAAATGAGTTGATTATTTCTTTAAAATGATATCATTAACTCAGCCTTCAGGTATGACCAATATATTAGAGTGATTGTGGAACTCTCAAATTAATTAATATTTTGTTAAAAATACATCTTCTGCCATTCGGCCCATTCGTCTAATTACACACTACCTAGTTGTATTACTGACATCGATTTATAAAATAAAAGTATATAATGCGCATTGTACATATTTGATTATTAACATTTAAAACCATTGTATACAGCATGATTTAATTTTTATCAAAAGTTAATACTTGTAACAATAATTATTATTGTCATGAACTTGTACAATAGGTATCGTCAATATCATTATAGCTGTTTATATGAATTAAATATAACATAGAAGTTGGTTTTCATAAGTTTTTTAGTTAAAATTTTGACAAAATTCATCTATATTATGAAACTTATTGGTAAATTATTTTATTATTATTATTATTATTATTATTATTATTTATAGTTAAAAATGCATTCAATTTTAAATGTTTATAACTAAGGATCGTAAATGTATAACAAGGTTCCTCAATAATTAATTATAGAACCAAATATGAATAAATACATATTCTTTTCACAGACACTTTTAGTTGAAATTTCGATGAAATTACAATATATTTAAACAAAGAATAACTAATTTTTTTATCGTTTATCGCATTTATACCTTTATATTTTATACAAATATTTATACGAAGATTACATTTTTTTTTTACAACAATGAAATTTTCAAAATATTTAGAAAATGTTTGCGCTGTTTCCTATTTGTATTACGAATTTATTCCCACCATTCTATGGTAATAAGGTAGTATTGACTCAAAAGTTAATAACAATACAATACAATAACGATACAATGTCTAACATAATATAATTATATGAAAATACATATTATATGTTATTATAACAATTCAATATTCGTAAAATAATAAATTCAATATTTTCGGCAAAAATTAATTCACCAACAACTTGTTGTATATCAGACTACTACTAATAATAAAATAAATTATTATTTATTAATATACTGTACTAATATAGCCTATCACCTTCTTCGCTTGATATGTAATAATTATTATCGTTGGATTAAAATTGAACACATACATTACAGTGGCTAGCTCAATGAAGAGGTACCCACGAGCCACGAAACCTATTATAACTATACAGTTGAGCATTTAACTACTTTCCCTGTTTTTAATAAATGTAAAAATAAAAACCTTTTTATTTTTAAATAATATTATTATCGTTATCAAAAGGCTTAACATCCTTAAGTAATGATGGTGATGAAAGATGATGATATCCAATACCTTCGGTTATACAACACTAAATAAAATAATTTGAAAAAAGTTTTTTTAGATTCTGACGCTTTAAACGCAATTTAACATAATAATTAAGTGTAGAATCAAATTGCAGTTTTTAATAAGTTTTATAAACGCTTTTGAGCTAAAAAGTTTTAATCTACATTTTTGTAATTTGTAAAGCATTTTAAATTTTTAATAGAAATATTAGAACATTTTTAACAAGCTATTTAAAATACTCTAAAAAAAGTAAGTATTCATAAATGCTATTTTTAAAAATTTTCATTTAAAACAACAATAGCTCTTTTAAATAACACAACTTTGTATACAATTATGTTAAATTAATAGTATAGTATAATACTTGAGTTTTTATAATTAGCTAGTGTAATAAGTTTTAATTTATTTCTGTGACAGATAAATAATAAATTATCCATCAATGGAGTATTTATATTGTTGATCTTATTTATTTTATACTTGGGCTTACACGAATACAACATTTGGGAAGTAATATTGATAGTAATATTTAAAAGTTAATGGTTTGAAAATCGTAGACTGCTAGAATAGGTAGGTAAAGGATTCATAGCTAGATAATTTTGAGGTTATTTAAGTTAACAATTCGAACCCCACCTTCCTTAAATTTATCCAGCTGACAGACTACAATAACAAACATAATACATTTGTTTTGAAAAACTATATACATACAACTTTATTTTTTAATGTAAAAACAACGACATTCCTAGTTTGCGGTTTATTAAAAAAGAAGAAATAATGGGCAAGTAATTGGTATAGCTTAAAACTACCTATTTAGGTTGTATAGATAAAAATTACGTTTCAGACAGTCCTATGTCTCAAGATGATAGTGCATTGAAGCTGTTGACACTTATATGATTTTTTATGTAGTCTTTGAGTCGTTGTTTGTGTATAATAATTTAATAATATTATAATAATTATTGCCACAGGTACTCTGGTCACTAATGCACCACGGAGACACTAAACATGGGTAATAAAATATACAATATATAAGATTATAGGTATAACGATGTTTGTACACGGGTGGGCATCGGGTACTTTCACAGTTTCACAAATTATTATTATTATTTTACGCGGCGAGTAGGTACAACAACATATTATTTAATAATATTATTATTATTGTACGCACAATACCTGTCGGTGGCGGTGGCAGCAGCAGCGGAGGGTCAGTCCTGCGTGTGTTCGAGGTACCTATTACCTACCTACTTTCACTTGCAGCTGCAGTACGCTGTGCGAATGCCGTCGCGCGCACCATTTCAGATCGTTCCGTGTCGTCAAAAATACGTGTTAATAATAATATTATTACTGTTGTTCATCTCGCAACCCCTCTTGAACAGTTATCATCTCTATTATCCATCACCCGCGCAAATATAACAGCCCTCGTCAGTAGGGTAAATAAAATTAATATACTTCGTACATTTTGCTCGACGACCGCAGCACCTGCAGCAGTAACGTTAGTCGACCGCGATTTCTGTTCGCATAGCTACCGCGTGTACGTTTGTGGTACCTACCTGATCCTAATACCTCGGTATAAGCGCACGGTCACCGGTTCGCTTGTCATCGGTATAAAACATAATTCAATTACACGACAATTATAATAATATTATTTACTATCGTAACGTCGTCGCGGTCTCTCGCTCTCGGCCACCGTCGTCGCGGCCCAATATTATTATAGGTATTATAGTACCTTGCTTCTTATATAGCTCGTAATAATAATAATAATAATAATTTAACAATCTTAACATTGTTGTGGTTCGAGACAGACGGTCAGCGGCCTCCCCGACAGATTTCGCGCGGATTACACCGCCGTCACTGCTACACGAGAAGCAGCAGCAGCAGGTCTCATGCCTCGTCAGTCGGCCGCACTCAACGCGTTCGACATGCGCTCCTCGACAGACGTTTTCCATTCGCCCACGACAATGGTAAGACGATTTTTAGTTTTAACAATGGTTTTACAATATAATTATTATTTCATTATTCACTCCAACTGATACTTATTAGTTATTATTATAGGCACCATACCTTGAATAATAGGTATACTTAATTTATATCTAATGGTTTTGTTACCTATTTTGATAATATTAACTATGTCATGTTGGGAATAATACATTTGTATTTATTATTATTATGTGAATGTAAAACACATTTGTGAATTTTTACACCTTACACGAGAATATTTTTGTTTTCTCTGCTGTTAATTGATCGTTTGATACTATAGACGGCGGTTGTGTAGATTATTTTATTTTGATTTTTCAACTTTCTATTCTTATTCGATAATATTCACAGCAGTTTACTTCTTTTCTTTATAATATTTTACTTTTAATAAACAAATAGATTTTTTTTTAAATATTCAAACAAAATCTCATCCAAAATTATACTTTCAATATCACATACGAATATTTGAATAAATTATATTGTAGATAGGAACGAGTTTAATCACCATAGTAAATAGTTACCTAATATAATAGTTCTAATATGATTCATACATTTAATACACTTTTATTTCAACATTATTTTTTTCAAATACCAAAAAAAACGAAATTTATATGTTGTCAGTTATTTTTATTGTTTTAATTTAAAATTATTATTTTAATACATCATGAATGTGCAACGTCACGAGTTAAGTACTTGTAAATGCATGCCTAACATTAATTTATTATAATAGTATATACCTATACTTTTTACAATTTTTTATTATTGCCTATTCACATTTTTATACTTACACAGTTATATTGTCATTACTTAACTCGACAACTAGTAGATACTTATAACTTGTATACTATGTTTTTAATTTTCACGAAGGTGCATTATATTAAAACCAATAATTATTTATTAAAAGAAGATTAAATCTATTTTCATAGTTATTATATACATGTATATACATAGATACCTAATCTACTTCTAAACTAATTAAATTGTTTAAACGTAATGGTTAAGTAAAATACACAATTGAGTAATTGAAATACTAAATAATTAAACACTATGTGCTAACAATATTGTCGATATTCATATTGTATGGAATTGTTTTCATTTTTTTTTTAATGTCCGGTTTTAACGTTTTTTGCCTACAATACATCTAAAATTTGATGACTAATATAAGATTCCAAAATTAACCAAGTACCCATCAAAAATACCAAATTTTAACAAGTGGCTCTGTTTAGAAATGGTATTTTGGTCAAACGTTTAAAATCTCAATGGCTAAAAAAAATTCTATAGGTACGAGTTTCATTTTGGCTTAAAATATTTGTACATTGTGAATAATTTTGATGACGTATTATTAAAAATAACTTACGAATTGATTGAAATTTATCGAGAATCATCATTGTTAGTTTTTCCAATGGCTTCGATGGATTTTATTGAACTTAAAAGACCTTTTTAAAGTACTATTTGCATTATATTTACTATTTTTAAAGTGCCTACTTGTTTATACATGTTCTACTATTATTATTGAATCTCTTTAAGAACTCATTCAAACCGCGAAAAACGTTCACTGAGAATCTTCGGAGTAGCTATTCTAAATACCATTAAGAAAAATAATTGAAAAAAACGTCTGGCCCAAAAATATAACTCATTAATTATCGTAAAACATAAATCACCAAACGGCTTTGATCACGCATTTTACTAATGGATAATTAATAATAGTAATTTTCTGAATACCTTTCTAATGACTTTGATTTATATATTTCATTAAATAGTATACCTATAAAGAAATATTTGAAATACTTTTATATTTTATACAACCCAAAAATATTCATAATGAAAAACCCATTTATACAATCCTTAATGACACGAAAACGAATGTCACTTTTTATATAGGTATATTTTTTGAAACTGGATGAATTCAAACAGGTAAATTGTAAAATATATAAAATATATAATAACCATACCATAAATTAATCTATATTATTTAAGAAATTAAAATAATTTATAAATATAATGTATATTATACAAACAATCAAATACAAATATTGCTTTCAACAAAATAAATGTCCTTATGTATGGTTTAAATCGAGTTATGGAGTTTCAAATGAAATCGTTTATGACCTTCTTGGCTCCTTAGAAGGGTGAATAAATGTAAAGTCTAAAAAAAATACCAAATAATCAGTGAATAACATTACAATTATAATATTGCGTACTGCACTACTGCCGTGTAGGATGAAGTTCAATGTTAATGTTAATAGTCCCTTTTCTTCCTTTTAAACGTTTAAATTTAACGATCATACTAGCCTACAAAAATTGTTGAGGTCAATATTATATTATGTTCATTTGGTAATTTAACGTTTTATTGTATTATGTCTTTTTCGCCTTCAAGTTTATCCACTAGTAATAGGTATGTATACCTACGTTGAATAAGTATTATATAGTGTAGTATTAAATTAATAGTACCTACCTAATTATATTGTAATATACTCATCGCGTTTAGTATTTTTTTCCGACTTATTAAAAGCTTAAATTAAACAATTATATATTATTATTTTAAATGATTAGTGAATTTATTTTTTTGAGTTGTAGTATCTACATAATTAATTATGTATATGCCTATAAGAACTAAAAAAAGAAAAGTGGATTTTCAATAAAATTTACAGCCCTTTAGCAAAGACTTAAATGTTAAAATAAATATGTATAAAATACAAAATGAATTACCTGCGAAAAAAATATCGCAAATCAACAATATTACAATATTTATGTTTAGTCGTACTGTATAATCTATACAGTTATCTTTAATATATACATAGGTACTCATTATTTAATCATATCATACGAATCGTAACAATAGAGTTTCTTGCACTGTGTCAAAAATATCTATCCCGTCGTTATGTTTTTATTATAAATTTGTTTGATATACTGTTTGAAAAGAAAATTAAAAAGTATACAGAAAACCCAAAATTGCAATCAGGTTACTAGCCTTTAAATTACGTTTTGAATGAGTCTTTTACTTGTACACTGTTTTCAGTTTTGTTTTATAATAAAGTACGTACCTATAGCACATACCTATACTTATGAAGTATTATAGTTATGAATATATTATACGAACAAATAAATATGTAATATATTGTGTTTATACTTTTATGTTACGATGAAATAATTTTCTATCCATCTCTTTCTAAATAAAAAATATTCCCAAGTTTTTGATATTAAGAAGATTAAATCATGTCTATGTTTTCTACCTTAATAGACATATTTTATTATATTTGTACCAATAATCATATATTCATTTCCTCACTGGACACAACTTCTGAAAATATATTTGAAATCGTCATGCAAATTTCTTTAGAATGACTCTTCCACATTTTTGAAATGGAACTCTAAACCCTAAATCTTTCTAAATTAGATTTTAAAATTGTAATTAGTAATACAATCGGCATCTATCAAAAAAATGATTAAAGGTATCAACATTCAGTTTAAACCAAAATAGTTAATAGTCATAATAATGCATCATATTGCAGTGCGCGTTATAAAAAAATGCACGAGGGAGAAAAATTATTTATTTTACAGAGTCACACGCACTATAATAATGATAATATTTATTATGCACACATTTATAACCTGACTCACACGCATGCTTTAAAAAAATCGTCCCTAACATTTTGGATTAAATTCAATTTGAATAAAAGTTATATTTATATTTATATTTTTTATTTATGAGTTATATTTACAAATTTTAAATTTTAATTTTTTTGAATAGAAAAAAATTAGATTATCACCTCATATTTTATTAAACTCCCTGCAAATCTTCATCTATAGGTACAGCGTGATACACCGAGTATGATCATAGGTTCTATAGGCTCTTTTCGCCCTCTAATAACGTTGTATTAAAATTCTGATCTTTTTATTTTTTTTTTATTTTATCCGTTATATTATGTATAATCAGCTATTATACATATTTTCATTAATAATAACATAATATTCAAACTATCAGAGCGCGCTTCTATATTTTTTAAACCTGTTATCGTGAAACTATATCTAACGTGTACGCAGGGGGGAGTGTCAGGGAGATATGACGCCTCCCTTAAATAGTTTAAAGTATCTTTTCAAATTATGAAACTATGATTAAAAAAAGATTATAAATTCATATATATTATGACACACCCTTGAGAAATCCTGCATACGCCACTGTAAACTTATTTACTTATCGTCCTTAGTTCTTTTAGATTCTGAGCGGGGCGATGAATGTATTGATTTTACCATGATTCAAAAGTGAAAAATGGTTAATACTTTTCTAAATAATCGGGATAAACAAACTAAAAATTAAGGAAAAAACGGGAATTTTTACGCACACTCATTTTTCGACAACATCGATTTTGGTTTTTGATGTAACTTTAAAACAAATGACCATAGATTAGATAGCATTTTATATATTTGATAAAATTTTCAATTAATTATGTAATTAGGATTATTATCCTATATATATTTTGTTTTCCAAAATTGAGAATTCGGATGAACGCATAATTAATGGGAAACAGGTAGAGATCACACTTGGTGAATTGCCGTCTGCCATTTTAAAAAGTCTACTATAGCTTACTATGGTTTCATATTATACTATGTTTTCATAGTGGTCATCACGTCCAATATTATTTTTATGTGTTTCGTGCTTTGAGTTTCCAATTTTGTTCGTGTAGGTCCAGGTAGTACGAACGTACGTGTGATGATTCAAATAAGAGCCGAGGACTGTGCTTTAAACTTACTAGAGCTCATATATTCCTCTCTAAAATTGTGAATTTTAACAATATATTAATTATTAAATAAATAAAAGCTACACAGGTTGTACCTTAAAATTGAATTACTGCATGAATCACATCAACACTTCTGTCTTCTTGTATTCATTGTTCATGCGCACTTAGATACGCTAACGGAAATCACGTGAGCGACCTTGGTATAATGCCACGGCTATTAAAACTTTAAAGCATTTTTGAACTATTTATAACAATATTATGATTCCTTCCATAATATTATTATTCTTTAATTTTGTTTCAATACTAATTTTGATAATTTAGTAGGTACCTATTATATAAGTATTACTATAAAATCTTCCGTTTTCAAAAGTCTTGTGAGAATATAATAATATAAAGTTATTATAAATATAATTGATTATTTCAAACCGTCATTGGCTTTGGAGGAAAGTTAAACAAAAACTATTCATAACATATTAAGTATTACAATAGAATTACCCATATATAACTGCCGATAGTTATATAGATATTGAAACATTGAAATAAATAACGATATAATGCTAGTAGGTATCATAATTATATACATGATAACGATTTTGATCAATAAGTAGTAGTAATAACTAAACTTTATTGGTTTTCGTATTTTTTTCAAACTAATAACACTATAATTATTATTTATAAATTTATAATGTATATTCGTAATACGATATCAATATAACATACATACCAATTATGATACTATATTTGTATGTGTACAGTGTATTATAATATAATTATTTTAATAATGAGTTGTAGGTACGTATGACCAAATTGTGGAATTAATGAAGTCTTATTAATTTCATTTCGTATAATTATGTTTTCTACTCAAATAAATTCGTTGGTAGTAACAATTATAAACTATACATTTATATCTTCTATTAACTATAGTATCCAGTAACTACTAGTATAAATGTTGCAATTATCAATTATGTGCCTCACATTATTCTAGGTATAACTGCATGTTTAATTAACTTTAAGTACATGACTATGTATATATTTATATATAAGAACTTAAATATTTACCTTAGTTGGGAAATTTTACAATTATGAAAACAGATAAAAATTAAATCTTAAGTTGTATATTTAATAACAGAAAACTTGTTATATTATTGTTATCAGCTACATCCGAATAAAACTAAAAATATATATTATAATTTACAAGTTAATAATAGTATCCCTACATGTATTATAATAAATAATAATCATATTAACATTTTCTCATTTTTATTATTATTATTGTATGCCTATGATCTTCTAGGCTTTTGCAAACCTATACATATACATATATATATATTGACAAATTTGTCAAATGTAAAGACCTTTTATGTACTTATCAATTACAATTTTTCAACATATTTATGGTATATCTGTTTACTTTTTTAAAAACTTATTTGTGTATTACACATAATGTAGATACCTAATCAAACAAAAATGTAGGTACATATAGTGAAATAATATGGTTTTTTAATAATGATTCAACGGTAAACGTAAATTAATAATAATAAAAATAAAAATTTTGGATCAAAATATATTAAAGGTATATTATTATTAAATATTTCGACTTTATCATCATAGGTAGGTGATTTTCCTACATAGACTATCTATAGGTATAAAATGTACAGGTATATACCTACCTAATATATTATGTATGTTTATAAAATTGTATTGTTACCAACTGGATAAATATAATAATTTTATTATTATCAATGCTCTCGTTGAACAGACACTTGACATAGTTTGGTAATAACAAAAATTAAAAACGATTATTGCACGAAAAAACTTCGAAAAAAATATCGAAATACATAAGTAATATCTTATCATTTAGAATAATTATTATACAGGGTGATTCTTTTAAGTGGGTACACTAATTATCTCGAAAAGTATTTACTTTTTTCAAAATATTTTTTTACATGGTTTCAAGTTGTTAAAAAACCAACGTTTTTATTAAAAAATTATATTTTTAAATATTTTTATCCTTATCATTTTTTAAGTTTTTTACTTTTTTGAATGACAACATAGAGTTTAAATTTCATATTCCAAAGCAGAATATTTTTCTAAGTATTTTGATTCATAAAAATCGAATTTAGGGCTAGTAGTTTTTGAGTTATAAGTATTTAAAGTTTAGATTGGCAGTGTGAAGTGGTACGGGGTTACCCCGCAAAATGTAATATTCTGCTTTGGAAAATAAAATAAAAATTCTATGTTATCATTCAAAAAAGTAAAAACTTAAATAATGATAAGAATAAAAAATATTTAAAAATATAATTGTTTAATAAAAACATTGGTTTTTTTAACAACTTGAAACCATGTAAAAAAATTTTTTTAAAAAACTAAATACTTTTCGAGATAATTAATGTACCCACTTAAAAGAATCACCTTGTATGTTATATAAGTACGTATACGTACATTGTCATAACCGTATCGTATTGTAAAAAATATATTTCTCTAGTGGCCAATTTACGTACCGTTCAACAATATCGTAAATACTGGGCGTAGGTGCGTAATAAATTATTTTCTTTTTACCGTGATCGTTTCCATTTTTACCAAGACATGGTTTGTACTGAAAGAAGAACGGATGGATCCATGGTACGTAAAATATTTGATCACCATTATTATTTGTTAAAACATTTTACAGGTGGTAGTCGAAATTGAGTAGAATTTTATTCTTGATGGTGCATAATACTCCTTGTGTCTGATTTATCAGTAGGTAATTTGCGTCCCACCAAAAAAGATCATAGCCTATTTGCGCCCAACAGTACCTTTTGAGACAGCCAAGTTGCGTCCCAGCATAAATAAGTCATACCTTAGTATAGCATAAAATAAGTATTACAATTAGTAATTAATCACATTTTAGTAAATAAAATTAATCACAGATAATGTAAAAACATATTTATTATTATTAATAAAAACTGATTAAATTATCAACTGTCAAAAAAAATAACAAAAAATTAGATGAATTATAAAACTATTAATTACTTATAATTAAAATAATGTTGGCTGAAATTTGAGTGAAATGTTTTTTAAATATATAAAATAGAATTTGTTTTTTCTTTAAATTTTTTACGATATACCTATCTATCAAATGAGATCTCTGGTGTTGGTTTTTCAAAGCATTCAGTTTTATTTACACGGTTCGGAAATTATTTGGTGACAACCGTAGTCATGATGCGTAATTAATTTTATCACACTTAAACTGTATAATAGCTGATAATATTAATTTATCGATGGCCGCAGATATTATACCATATACACGATTTACACATTCATGATTATTGATTATTGTTACACATAATATTTATGGACGCATCTCCGTCATGACTATTATAGCAAGTAAGAAAAATAAAATGGTTGAGTTGCGTCCCCATAATGGGTCTTAAGTTACTTTTTGCATTTACTACTTGAAAAATATACCTTTTTGGAGGACGCAAGTAGTATGCAGTCGTTTTTGAATCACGCTCATTTTAATTAAAAATTAGGTATAGGTGTATGTTTTGTAATATAATACGTCAATACGATATTGGATCGTTTCGTACTAAGTTTCTAGCTGTAATTTAAAGGAACGCAAATGAATATTTTTTAGAAAAATAATAAGTGGATCGTGTATAATTGTATTTATTGTTGTTGCAAAAACTTTTTAATAGATTGTATATTTGATTGCAAAAAAAAGTATTTTAATTATTTACAATATTTAATTTTGAATACAGTACCTTTACAAAAGTTTTTGCTATTAGAGAATATTTTCCATTTTCTTTTCATTTACTTCAATTTCCGCGGTAGTAATTACTAATTAATAATATGACCGCTCTAATTTCGATGGATATTTCTACCTACAAATGTATATGTTTGGGCCGCCGGCTATTTACTAGCATTTGGCCGGACGACTACTTAAAAAAAATATGGTGTTCAAATTTGGACGGGATAGGTGACCAATAATGTGTAAATGACAATACGTGTATATATAAAGAATAATAAGGTAACAGTATATTAAACGGCACGACTAGAGTGCATACGTCGGCCGGTGAAGACGTCTCTTCCCGAGCGCGACTCAAGACAATAATAATAATATACAAAACAATAATAATAGCAACAATGATAATAATCCTGATTACCGGACGGCACATACGCCGCGGCAGGGCAACGGTATCGGCGGCGACGGTGGCTGCTATCAGCTGCGGCTGGAACGACGTCGATGGCACGCAGGTGAACGGGGGGTGACGGCCGCGATGATCAGCAACAACAGCCGGGCGGCGTCAACCAATGACGAGGTAATGCCGAATCGCAAGACCGGATTACGTAACTTGTACGCACCGGCGACAACGGCGATGTTGCGTAATAATTACGGATATATTAACATACGCGACACTGATGCACGAAACCGGCGGCCACTCGCGGCAAATAATACACGAGCTAAATGCTAATATAATGTGCGCGTATGCACTTACGGCCGGCTCGCGCGATTGAAACAATAATAATAATATGCGCGGACACTGGCGACGAGCACGCGACACAAACAATGGTCGCGCGACGGGTAAACAACGCACGGCTATACTTCTCGACGTCGAAAACGGTAACAACGGCGTCGAGTACACAAAATGCGCTACGTAACGCGACAGCGAATTCGACGAGGCGAGCGACTCGTGCGAGAAAGGCGACGGCAACACCCGCACCACGAGATTGTGGCTAAGCGGCACCAAAAAAAAACGGCCGACGTGACGGACACACGGTCTGCTCGCGTGGAGCGTACGGCAAAGAGAGAGGGTCTAGGTCGCCGGCGGCGACGGCTGGAGTCCGGTGTCCACGGGTCGCGCGATGCGCCGTCTCGCGGACCGGTTGCCAAAGTCGCGATAAAAACGGCGGCAATTTCGAACATACTCCCCCATGGGAGGCGCAGCATCACATCTGCTTTGAAAGCCGCCGACACTAATACCTATTTTATATAAATTGAAAGGCCGAAAAATAACAAAAAAATATAAATGTAAATAAAACATAAACAAATTAAATATATTATAACAAATAGTAATTGTACCAAAATGTGAAAAGGGACACAGTAACATGATAATAATTATACAAGGTACATAATAATAATAATAATTGCACAAATTGCAACATAACATAGTATAATAAAAGGAATACCGCAAACCAATAGGTAAAGCGAATAAGAATTTAACATAATAAAAAATAATAATTGCAAATAAACGAATATAAAATAATTTAATAGTAGGCAATATTGCAAATAAGCCTAATCAATCACGGGGACCTGTACCATTACCAGGTAATAAAACGAGCTTAGCTGCAGGACGAATGACAACACCGCGCGAGGTTAAAACGCGCGCGACCCTTACCACGCCATCCTTACCCGGCAATACCTCGAGTATTCGTCCAAGTCGCCATTCCAAGGGAGGGGCTAGGTTATCCCGGATGGTGACCATCTGGCCGGCTTCAATATTGGGTTGACCGTGAGCCCATTTGCTTCGCTCTTGCAGCGTGTGCAGGTACTCGGTAGACCAACGGCGCCAGAAGTGTTGGTGGCAATGGTCCAGCAGCTTCCAACGGTCCGTGAGCGGGCGGTCCGGACACTCAGTAGTACGCGGCGGGAGCGCTAACAGCGGCTGGCCTATCAAAAAATGGCCCGGCGTTAGGCAGTCGAGGTCGTGGGGGTCGGTCGACACTGGAGTGATGGGACGTGAGTTCAGCACAGCTTCAACTCGACATAATACTGTGGTGAATTCTTCATAAGTGAACGTATGGACACCCATAATCCGAACGAGCAGACGTTTAGCTGAGCGTACTGCGGCCTCCCACAACCCTCCAAAGTGCGGTGCACTGGGGGGATTAAACTTCCAATCGCAATAGGACTTCCCCGACGTGATTATTGATTGTGCGGCGGGGCCATTAATCAGCTGACGCAATTGTCTGTCGGCACCAACAAAATTTGTCCCACAGTCGGAATAGACCGTCGTAGGCAGGCCGCGTCGAGCGACGAAACGGTCAAAGGCGGCGAGAAAGGCCGAAGTGGACAAATCCGATACGAGTTCTAAGTGGACGGCTTTGACGCTCATACATACGAATACTGCTATATATGCCTTGTACGTCCTAGATTTTCGTAGTTTATTTTCGCGCATAGCTATAGGCCCGGCATAATCAACGCCGACACTGGAAAACGGACGACATTGCGACACCCGTGCTTCTGGTAAATCCGCCATGACCGGCGTGGGGATAGACGCACGGAGGCGCACGCAACGTGTGCATTGACTAACGACGGAATGGATAACGGAACGCAGCGACACAATCCAAAATTGCCGGTGTATCAATGAAGTCATTACACGTGGTCCCGAATGACCAGTGACTTTGTGCCAGTGGCGACACACTAACAGCGCGAGGTACGAGCCTTTAGCTAACAAAATTGGATGTCGACAATCGTACGGCAACTCTGAATGACGTAGGCGTCCACCGACGCGGATTATACCTTCGGAGTCGACGAACGGACACAGCCGTGCCAACGGCTTGGAAGCTAAGCGACGTAATTTCTGCAAATCGCTGACTAATGTCGGAAATGTGACACGTTGAGACGCAGCGATTACCGCACGAGTTGCACCGTTGAGCTCCACTCGAGTAAGCGCAGTCGATCTCTCGACGGGACGTCGGCGACAAATATCGATAAAACGGCGCACACGCGCGACCACACGTATAAGTTCGTCGTACGACGAGAAACGCGTGAACCATTCGACTGTAGGTGCGGCAAGACAAACTGCGGGGGCCATGGATTTTACTTCAGGCAATTCCGCAACGGACAAACGCGCGATGTCGCTCCCCCATTCATGTGGAGGGTCTCGGAGAAAGTCGGGCCCTTGCCAATATAACTTGTGGTGCGGCAACTCAGACGGCATCAACCCACGGGACGCACAATCAGCTGGGTTCATCTCCGAGCTGACGTGACGCCATTGACAACTTGGTAACAACGTTTGTACCTGGTGAACACGGTTCGACACATATTGCTTGAACGTGTCGTGGGGCACTGTTAACCATGACAATACAATCGACGAATCCGTCCAGGCACACATGTCAATGATGTCGATGCGCGTATTTAATAATAAAAATATTCGGCTCATCCAGCGCGATAATAATACGGCGGCATTCAGCTCGAGCCTCGGAATCGATAACGGTTTAAGCGGCGCCAATTTGGTCTTGGAACCGACCAACATGACCGACGATGCGCGTGGGGCATCATGGGTGCGCAAAAACACTACCGCGGCATAGCCGCGTTGCGACGCGTCGCAGAATCCATACAACGAACACTGAGCTCCGGCGGTTGTATTTAAATAGCGCGGAACACGCACGTTGGCTAACGCGGGTAGTTCGTCGACGAACTGCGACCAATCTGCGCGGATATCGGTAGGCAAACGCTGGTCCCACGTACACTCGGACTGCCATGTGCGTTGCATAATATGCTTGGCAAGGAAGATGGACGGCGCAAACAAACCTAACGGGTCGAAAAAACGTGCTGTTAATGACAAAATGCCGCGCTTGGTAAATACAATTGCGTCATCTATGCGAGGTTCACAACCGAAATAATCGCCGTCTGTATACCACGACAAACCGAGAACCTTGGTATCAGCGCCCTCATCACCGGCAAACGTTGTCGATTTTACCACCCGGAACTCGTCCGGAACAGCGTGTAGGACGGCGGCGGTGTTGCTGGACCACTTGCGCAACTCGAACCCCGCACCAGCGAGGACGGATATCAATTCCGCCTGAACGCTAAGCGCCTCGACCGCGGTATCGGCACCGTAACAAATGTCGTCGACGTACGTTTGATGACGCAACGCGTCGCATGATCTGGTAGAATTTCGACAATCGACTTCAGCGACCTCTTGCAGTACGCGTAGAGCGAGAAACGGCGCACAATTTACGCCGTACGTTACGGTATTCAACTCGTACTCGACGAGCTCCATATGCGGGGACGGTCGCCACAGAATATGTTGATACGCACGATATTGCGGAAGGACCATAATCTGTCTGTACATTTTACAAATATCGGTCGTAAACGCGTGACGGAACAAACGAAAACACGTTAGCACATCCACGATGTCCCGTTGTAACTTCGGACCCGGGAATAACGATGTATTTAGTGACGATCCATCAGCAACCGAAGCGGACGCGTCGAACACTACGCGGAATTTTTCATCGGCGCCACACACGGCATGATGTGGAATAAAATAACGGCCATGAGTGGACGCCACTGACATGTGTCCTAGTGACAGATATTCCGACATAAAATCGTTATACTTCGTGCGCAGTCGATCGTTCGAGCTTAACTTACGCTCGAGATGCTCGAACCGTTTGATTGCGACCGCCCGGGACCCGGGAAATAACTTATCATTGAATGGCACACGAAACGGCAACGGAACCGAAAAACGGCCGGACTCGTCACGGACAAAATTATCACGGAATACGACTTCGCATTTGCCGGCGTCAGTAAACTTCAACGGGGATGAGTCGGGCTCTTCGACATGCCAAAAACGGTCGATTAATTGTTCCACGGACGTGAGTAATGACACGGCGGTTGTTTGCGGGGTCGATACATCCGACGGCGACACTGAACCAATAAGGATCCACCCGAAGCATGAACTGAACGCGACCGGCAACGACTTATTTGCAACAACCTGACGCCCGTCGATAATGGATGAAAACAGGTCTGCGCCTAATAATAGGTCAACCGGCGCAGCGATATGGAAATTCGGGTCTGCCAACGCTAAGTGCGAAAACTTATCGCGTACGGACGGTTCCAACGACTGCCGCGGGAGGTCACCGGTTATAGACGGTAGAACCCATGACTCGAACGCTAAAATTGGATCGGACGAGTAGCGTGGCACAACATGGCAGTCAACTCGACCTTGCACCGTAACTACCGGCACACCGGCTAAACCCGACACCGGAGCCGACCACGTCGACCAACGGAGACCTAGCCGCTTCGCGCACGGCAGTGAAATTGCATTTATTTGTGACGCCGAATCAATCAACGCACGGGCCACTTGGAAGCTACCAGAACGATCGCGTATATGTACCAACGCCGTGCCAAGCACGACGGATGGAGATCCAAGCCCGGATAATAACGATGTAGGAGCGGCAGGCGATTCCACCTCCGTAGCCGGCGTGACGTCCTTAGTCGTTGAATGTGACAAACAGGGTAACAAACTGTGATGATGACGTGGACAAATTGTACATTTGGCGGGCGTCTTACAACTAGGTGCCCAATGACCGGGACTGAGACACGAAAAACATATACGTTTACCACGCGCCCACTTCGCGCGTTCATCCGCGGACAGGGAACGAAATTTACGGCACACGTCGAGCGCGTGTGGATTATTACAGTATTGACATAGCAATATGTGCGGCGACGGCGCCGGTGCTTGTACAGCCGAGACCAATGATGTCGGCGATGGTCGATCAACTTTGCGCGACCATTTTGACGACGCAGACGGTCGGTCCTTAGGACGAGGCGCGAGTGCGGCCTGTTTACCGGCGACGCCCTGTACGCGTTCGAGAATAGCGATACGGTTTTTAATAAACGTAAACAAGTCGTCCACCGTAGGGAAATCACGTGTCGTTTCCGACTCGAACAACGTGCGACACGACGACGATAGGCACCGTGAGGCCAATGAAAATAAAATAAAATCGCCTAAGTCTGGGACTTGTAACGCGGTGAGAACTGAGATACCTTCACCGAACACTGACATAAATTTATTCAAGTCCGACAGACTATCCACGGACGACACAGGCACTTGTAGTAATTTGTCGACGAACGATCCCGCGACTAAACGCGGCTTGTCGTAGCGCGATACTAATGCGGCCCAGGCAACGGCGAATGTGGCACCCGAAACCAGTATGCCACGGATAACGTCGGCAGCGCTCCCGTGAATGCAGCTGCGCAAATGATAAAAACGCTCGATATCAGGTATGTCCGGAAATTGCGACACGATCGCGAGAAACTGATCACGGAATGCAGGCCACTTGTGTATATCACCGTCGAATTGAGGTAACGGAATTTCAGGCAATCTGCGGAAAACGCGGGTTTGTGTAACGTGATGTTCACTTGCGTCGGCGGATCCTAACGGCGGCGCAGGTTGAACCTGATATTTAGACACGATAGACCGGATATAATCTATCCAAATGTTTACTTCGACGACACGGTCACTCGTATACTCGTGCAACATACCGAGAGCACAATACGCGTCGAACACCGCATCTTCCTCAATTTCGAACCCGTCTACCAAATTATTCAGCCTGGCGGAAGCCGCAAGCAGCTGCGGCGCTATAGTTGCATCATCACAAGCCAATCGAGCCGTCTCGTGAATAGCCTTAATACGAGCGACGTACGATTCTCGTTTGGCCAATGCCCTATCTCTCGCGCGCTTATCACGCTCCATGTCCTCCGGAGCAGCCATGGCACGGCTAGTTACGAGCTCGGACGGACGCAAGCTAAAGGTGCGCGCGCGTAACCCACGGGGCGAACACTCGATTTAGCAGCACTAACTTACAATACCTAACCGGGACAATGGTCCTACCCAAACTGTCACGAACCCAATCCAAACGTGAACACCACAATTAGTAATATATATATATATACAAACCACGCTCTGCTACCAAATGTTTGGGCCGCCGGCTATTTACTAGCATTTGGCCGGACGACTACTTAAAAAAAATATGGTGTTCAAATTTGGACGGGATAGGTGACCAATAATGTGTAAATGACAATACGTGTATATATAAAGAATAATAAGGTAACAGTATATTAAACGGCACGACTAGAGTGCATACGTCGGCCGGTGAAGACGTCTCTTCCCGAGCGCGACTCAAGACAATAATAATAATATACAAAACAATAATAATAGCAACAATGATAATAATCCTGATTACCGGACGGCACATACGCCGCGGCAGGGCAACGGTATCGGCGGCGACGGTGGCTGCTATCAGCTGCGGCTGGAACGACGTCGATGGCACGCAGGTGAACGGGGGGTGACGGCCGCGATGATCAGCAACAACAGCCGGGCGGCGTCAACCAATGACGAGGTAATGCCGAATCGCAAGACCGGATTACGTAACTTGTACGCACCGGCGACAACGGCGATGTTGCGTAATAATTACGGATATATTAACATACGCGACACTGATGCACGAAACCGGCGGCCACTCGCGGCAAATAATACACGAGCTAAATGCTAATATAATGTGCGCGTATGCACTTACGGCCGGCTCGCGCGATTGAAACAATAATAATAATATGCGCGGACACTGGCGACGAGCACGCGACACAAACAATGGTCGCGCGACGGGTAAACAACGCACGGCTATACTTCTCGACGTCGAAAACGGTAACAACGGCGTCGAGTACACAAAATGCGCTACGTAACGCGACAGCGAATTCGACGAGGCGAGCGACTCGTGCGAGAAAGGCGACGGCAACACCCGCACCACGAGATTGTGGCTAAGCGGCACCAAAAAAAAACGGCCGACGTGACGGACACACGGTCTGCTCGCGTGGAGCGTACGGCAAAGAGAGAGGGTCTAGGTCGCCGGCGGCGACGGCTGGAGTCCGGTGTCCACGGGTCGCGCGATGCGCCGTCTCGCGGACCGGTTGCCAAAGTCGCGATAAAAACGGCGGCAATTTCGAACAGTATATATATTAATATTTAATAGGTAATAATTTTTATAAATATTGATTTAATATTAATATTTCTACAAATCATATTCTAAGATTCTAAATAGAATCCATTATGTACAACTTCTATGTAATATAATTTGTAGTAGGTACATAAGAGGTTTTATTTTGTGTGGGTGTCAACTGGACCCTCACGGGGTCACTAAAGGATTAAATTTAATAAAATAAAAGGATTATATTATTAAATTAATAATTCGCTATGCTTTTTAGTTTATTGGTCCAATTTTTCGTTTTCTTTTAATATGTTGCTTTGGTTAAAAACCCAAATTGAGATAATATTTGTTTCCACATTTTATATGTTGATTGTAGCCTAAAGGGACATCAGTGACGTTAGTTTAATATTAAACAGTACATAAACTTATAACGAAGGAATTGAAGTAGAATAAAATTAATATAAACCTACAGTTGTAAATTTAGTACTTATATGCTACTTATAAGTTCTGGATGTAAACTTGTTAATAAATAATAAGTTAAAGTTAATTGTAACTTTTTAACTTAAATATTTAATTTTTAACCTAATTGATTTTTATTGAAAATGACCTAATAAATAATTACTTTCAACTAAATTCGAGTTTTCTATTTATTTATAGATAATTGAATAATAAATAAAATAAAATAATCTTATTGGAAATTAAATACTAAATTATTAAATGTACTTTTTATTGTTATTGCCATTAGTCTGGAGTAGCGTTCAATAAAAATTGATTACCTTTACTAAAATATTAACTTTTATCTATTTTTAATTTTTCTACCAACTTAACTTAACTCAATTTAAAATATATCATTTACTTATTTTTACAGCCTTGGTAATTATGAAAAAATCATATAATTTCTAATATTATTACGTGATGGTTTAATTTTCAGTACTAACACGTGTTGGACGATTCTGTCTCACCTAGGTACCTATGCGGAGTTATCATATTCATAATATAACTAATAGATACGTGGAAAGAGTATGGCAACGACAAAATATTGCGCTTAGAAATATTGACAATATGGTGTACAGCAAATTTTTGACTGCTTGCTATGAAAATATGTTTTTTTTAAATAAATTGTCTGACATGATTTTCATTATCGGTGCGAGTTGAGTGTCTAATAAATTATATATATTAGTAGATACTAGATCGTATATGGCGGCGATAGCCATTCGCGTGCATACTGTAACATATTGTTAATGTATTTTAGGAAAACGAACAAAATAAAAGAGCTGGCAGTCAGCGGAAAAGTGGAAACGGAACGCTAGATATTAAGTATACCTACATATTATATCTCGCAACTCGCAACCCCCGGAAACTGGTGCCATGGTCGATGACCCGGGAACCGTTTCCCCGAATAGTTTGCGTCTTTGTGGTGGTTCATATAAACATTTTTTTTCGTCCTTCAACGCACGCACGCACACACACACACACGCACATCGCTATGTTCATCCGTATTATGCAGCGGCGGCCGAGGCGTATCCCGTTCGAAATCGGACTGACAAGGCGACAACGTGCTCCTCAGTTGACACTCAGTCTCAGCCGGCGTCCGACGTGTATGTGGCGTGTGAGTTTAACTGCCAGTCGCTACAGCTCTACGACTATATTATAATACCTATTCATACTATTATCATTTATCATCAATCAAATTGCGATCGTAAGAAATCGATAATAATATTACATCGTAAAATAATAGTCATAAGTCCGATTGTGGTGCGCGTAACGATTTTGATTATTAATCGTTGTACCGAAAAAAAAATGTTTATTACAATTTGATATTACGTGCGGTATTCGGTACTTTAATTCCACCATATACCCAAATTTTATTATATTATAAGTATAAATAATATAATATTACAGTTTTGTACTCTCCGGGTCGACACCGAAATGAACGTTTGACCGGATGAGGAAAAATGTGCGCATGCGGCGAGTGTTAAATAATATCATAATATTTATTATATTATACGAGTATACAATTTCATCATTCATCATTGACACCGCGATCAAACGAATTATTCTGTCTTTCGGCCGATTGAAGGAACATTACTATATTTCTAATCACTATGGAAACAATATTTTCCTCTTCTGGCCAGTACAACACTAACAGCATGGACACGAACGAATTCCACGAAAACGATAAAAGTTTTTGGGTAAGACAAAGACCCGCAGTTATAACTTTCAATAATCTATTTTAATAATAATTTTTTTTGTTAATAAAAAATAATAACATGATATAATATATCAACTCATTTTATGAATAGCATCGTCACTACGTTTAACTTTTCAATCAGTTTTAGACGGCGCGTGTTAGGTACCTATGACGTAATTTGGCGAATGGTCGCGCCATCCTACAAGCCATTTTTAATGATCATTTGCAATTATTATTTATCAGATATTTCCATCACGGAAACTTGCGATTTAGGCCACGGTGCAATAACTGCAATATTAAGTTCACAATATTATGTGAGTTGGATGATTTAGTCATCAAACATTGTGCTTTTGAGCTGACGGTGGCTAGCCAATTTCTAAAATTGGTGTACACCAGGGCTTACCCAGAAATGTCGTATAATATTACACATACCTATTTGTAATAACTAATAAGAAATAATATCATCTCTTATACCCACCGATCATGCGCTTAGGAAAGATGATGATGATTATGATGATCACGAATGTATTTATTTATAAAGCCAAGTTCAAAACTGGAATCTTAGGTAACAAAATAGCGGTGAAATATAGTAGTATAAAAATAATAATGTTAAGTGATTTTATAATATATTTTTTTAAAGATTTTTCCATATACATCAGTAAAGCATAAGAAAATATAACAAAAAAAACACATCAATATTATTAAGCATTCCCAAAAATGTGTCACCACGCGGGACACGTGGAGCTGAATATACCGTTAACTCTTATTAACATATTTTATTTAAACATTTTATAGAGTAACTGTATTTTATACGAGTACTTAAGTTTTTTTTTTTTAAACGGTAATTATTATTATTTATTAAATACGCTCGACAACGATTTTTAAGATATAAACGTGATGTTTGACATCAGTGATACTCTATTGCATGCCAATAATATAAATTATTAAACATTGAAGTTTTTTTCTTACACTTTTCTAACTAGTTTTTATTGAAATGCATGACTCATTAGTTATTAGTATTAATTATGAACTGATGAGACTTATTCCTGTATAATAGCCACTAAAAATATGTAATAATTTCATAATAATCAATGATAGGTATATTAATATTGTGCAGCTAAGTTTTTAAATAAATAATATTCTAGCATAAAAATTATCTTATAATTATTAATTGATCATAGTGCAGGATACTAGGTAATATTATCGGAAAGGTACTCCGGTTTAAATGTCTTTATTTTTTTTTTTAAACCGTGATGTGTCATCACTGATGACATTATTATTAATTAATAATTTAGGTAATCGAATATCACTATAACTTTTTACCTATTATATCCATTATGGCATTATATATGTATTAAAATGTTGTAGTGAGATCTATTTATTGACTTAAAACTTATTTATTTTTTACCTCGTTATTTGGTATTAAAATCGTTGGTGATGAGGGCCCCACATTTTGAAATTTTTAAAAATAATGATTTTTACCTACCTAAGCTGCAGGTATATGTAAATAATGTTGACAACTAGGTAAATGAACAAAATATTTCTACATTTATAATTACCTAGTTATAAATTGAATTATCCATAAATTGTTATTACTCTCGGGCAATTAAGATAAACTAACACGACGGTAAATTTAAATTATCCAAAACTATTGATCATTAAATATCTACAAGTGATTGGTAGGAATAAGGTACTTATGTTATCAAACATTGTTTATGACAGAATAAAATATTATAGAACCTGTTTTTTTCTTGTTGAAATATTTATTACTTTATATTTTAGTTTATTGTAGGTAGGTATAAATTTATGTATTCTAAATAGTATTGCAGTAATATAATAATATTGTTTAAAATACATTTTTTATATTAAATGTTTGTTTAAATTTATCTACTTTGCGGCTTGCACACCCATACGTTAATACGTTAGTTGTGTATATTGTTTATAAATTAATAACTAATAATTGTAAAACGTATGAGAGAATAGTCAATTGTGTGATTGCACTATGCAAATAAATTGCTAAATTGTTGGCTATTATATAACCACGTGTTTACACTTAGTTTGTATAAAAACAAAATATTGATTAATAAATTATAAAATTAAAATATTACACAAAATAGTTTTAAAAAACCTTACATTAGGTATAAAGCATTTTTATACCAATAATAATTATTTATTCAAGATAAATTTGTTTTTGAATGATCACAAAAATATCATCTATAAAATATCATGAAATCTGTTTATCCCCAGAAAAATGTTTTCAGCATAGAATACAGCAGCAATTTAATTTTAAATTACAATATAATATATTATATTATAAAGATAGAGTTAAATTAAATTAATTTTAATAGTTAATAAATGATATTACAATATAATAACTAATAATAATTAACCATCAATAGTATGTAATTAGTATAAAAATGTGTTGAAGTAAAATATGGCAACAACTGAATTATAATATTATAATCTAAAAACTCGAGTTCAAGTATAATTAATATTTAATAACTATTTCACATATCTCAAATTTACTTTAGATTTTAAGCTGAGTGATGACTATTAATTTTACAATGAAAAGATATGTTTGTTTTGCGTTTATTTATTAAATAAATAATATTTTTACACTTTTAATTTTACAAATATTACTATTAATAATTATACAATATTTTCATACTATTAATATAGTTTATAAATATATTGTAATAATATGCTGTATTCTAACTTTTAAATATTAATTATATTCAAGTTATAATATTATAATATTGCTGATATATTTCATGCTCACGAAATTTTGTCCCTGCGATATTATTTTACAGGTGATATGATATAATTGCGATAAATTGGATTCGCAATATTTTGTTGTTAGGAACCTATGATAAACCTTTATTGCTTTTTAAGTGTTATTTTCTTTCAGATTTGATCTACGATGGACTAGATAAATTAAAAATGCAAAAAATATTTGTAATATACTAGGTATACCTACTGCCTACACATTTCTTCCATTATTATTTCAATTTTTAAAATAATAAATTTATATTTCAATATATCATGGTAAAGTATCCTTCAATAAATGTAAATTCTGTCATACTTAAATTATAGTAAAGTTATATCATTATATCTACCTATCATATTAAAAAACTAAGTATTCCTTATGGTTCTACGAAGCATGTGTCGAGCACAGTCTAGCTCTGATAGGAAAACCTCATATCAGTCATATCGGTGGAATAAACTATGAGTACTAGTTTATGAAAATCAAAGTATAAAAATTAATATAAGATGTTTATTTATGTATTATTCATTGTAAATGTATAAACTCTTATAAATTGAAAATATATATTTAAAGAAATTGCAGAGAGAAAAATTAAGCGGCACTGTACGTCTCGTCATTGAGTAGGTTTATCATTGTTGTGTAAGGGTTAAATTTTAATACAATTATAAATTCAGTAAATCTTGTATGATAATTTTATATTGCTATTATTGTATTTAATATTCCTGTTAGTTATAGGGATTATGTTACAAATTCGGCAATAGCTTAAAATGAATCTAAATACTCTAAAAATGCGACTCTCACGGTAAAACATAATTAAATATATAATGATATTTCAAGTCTCAAAAAATATATTTGAATTAACCCCTACAAAACAACTAAAATTATTATTTTCTGTTAAAACTTTAAAGCATAATACATACATTCCCATCACAACATTGTATTACTATTAATAAGTAACGTATAGGTATGCGCATAAAATATTGTAAAGGACTTGCGTCCGCGTTTATATATAAAATAAAATAAATATATATTAACTAATATCCAATTTCTTAAACATTTTAATTTAAAGTAATCGAAAAAAAAATGTGCATTTATATATTTTAGACTTTTAGGTTCAATCTGATTCAATTTTCTATCCTTAATAATAAAGTTTATCATTTACTAAGTGTTTAACTTTCAAACATTTTTTGCAAACATTCGTGATTTAGTTCAAATTACTAAATAAACATTAACATTACACTATACTATAGTATAGAATAAAAATAGTTAATATATATTAATATTTATTATTATATATATAAATTAATGCCTATAGGTAGGTAGGTTTAACACCACATAGATCAAAGCGAAACTAAGTATATTAAGTCCACTAGTTGCGATTATTTTATTCAAAAACTAAATGCAAAAGTGTTTTTTTTATTTTTGAAGCGCTACGACTGCAACAGCAGTACATTAAAAATAATATATTATTTTATTGAATGATACTATTTTCGACCAGTTTATGATAATGAAAGTAATTTTGTACTCAAACAAAGTATGTTTGGCCAACCACTGTAATCCATAGTAAATAATGCAAAAATTGTTGATTCATTATTTATAATTCATAATATTCGAAAACTTGTCGGACCGGTCCTGCACTGAATGCGAACTCCATAATGTGGAAGTAATTAAATACATGCCAATTTTTACATTACCTACTAAGTGAACTAAACATAATTTAAATTCATTATATATTTTTGAAACAAAATTGAAATTTTTATAGTTTCATCATTAATTTCATTATATTATACAATTTGAATATCAAACAATTAGTTAATGTTTATAGTATAAATTAAATTAATAAGTTGTGGATAACTGGAGATGCCACTCTCAACTCCAAAAATGTAAACTTTGTACTTAAACTCGATTTATAAAGTTATTGCTTATACCTAACATCAACTAGTTCGAAATTTGATTTATATGATATAATGAAATTTAAAAACGGTTAATTGAAGTAAATCCGTTCACAAAACCTTCACTCTCAGACACAATCCTGGTCCTAAAGTTTTTCCATACGATATTCTTTCCCCTGCTCAACAAAAATTAAATACGTGGGCCTTAATTTGGATAAAATATTAACGTGGACTCATCAAATTAGAACTAAAATGCTGTTCACATTCTCAAAATCTTATTATGCAATAAAAATACACCTGCATTAGACAACCGCCTATGTACAAATCACTATTGAAACCATTATGAACCTATGGACTTAAGTGGGGCAATTCAAAAAACACAAGTATCGTGAATGTCTAAACTTTTACAAATATCGCACTTAGGGAACTAACAAATGCTTCCCAAATGTTATATACTATACATACCGACTTAAAACTTAAATTAATCACTGATAAAAATCAAATTCCAAAACCCGTTTAAATAATCATCCAATAATTTATTAATAAAAAGTGTAGGCACTCTCACAATACCTGACAACCTTCCGAGACGTTTGAAGTGTAAGTGGTATCTTGATGTATTGAATTAAATAATTAACAAACTAACAGAAAGTGTCATCAATGGGCGATTTATTTCAACAAAAGTCTTATGACTAAATAATTACAACTTTTATTACATTTCATTGTTCATATTTCAGTCAAAACCTATAGCCAATGGCACATGTGGACATCATAGCCGCACATTCAGTTTTAAACTTGGAAGTGCTAAAATGTTTTACCTCAATGTGACCCGTGGGGGATTTACTCTTTCCACACTACATGTACGCGGTTATGCATATAATTTCAAACAAAATTATAAATTACTACATTTAAAATATCGAATTTGATTTTCAATAAAAAATATGTTTGTCCAATATACTTTAACCGATTATTAAAATTACTATTGTATTCTTCGATGGACAAGGGTCGTAATTCGGGTAGTTAAGATTTTCAATACCTTCATAATTTTTGTTATTTGTATTTGTTTTACTTAAATTAAATGTACTGCGGGCATATATAAACAGGCAGAGCCCCCACAAGGGGGAGGGTTAGTTGGACCTATGGTACTGGGGCCTGGACTTTCAAGGGGGCTTGGCGTTCATGTAAATAATTACTTAAAATTACTTTAATATATATTAGAAAAATATTTAGGGCACGAATTTAGTTCCGTACCAGAGCCAAAATATGATGGGGGGAGGTTGTAAACGGGTAATATTATGTGGGTACAAAAATTCAATATAAAACATTATATAAACTATTTTACACCAAAATAATGCATTTTTACTACTTTTATAAAAAAATATGGAAAGATAATAAAATAATTCAATATCAGTGCTATTGTCATTAACTCAAGAACACAAAATTGAAAACTAATAAATCGACTATCTTTAATTCATATAGTATTATACTACTACTAAGAATAGATGGTTGAAAATTTCTATGATCATTTTAGTTAATATCATTATTTTTATATCCATAAACCATAATGTAGGTATAGGTAGTATACGAAAACAAAATCTTTTTCAGTATTTCAATAAATACTAAAAATAAAGTTGAGTGCTTACTGCTTTACCAATATAAAATGGAATAATTTAGTCTTATCAGTGGCAGCGCGTGAACAATTTTATAGGGTAGACAACAAGACAACTAAAGATATGGTGTTATATAAAATTTATTTAAAAATTAGATCATCATAAAAAAGTAAATTACATAAAATAATTATATTTGGATATAATTTAAATCAATTCGCCGATTTTGTTTTGTTGCGAACACATCTATTACATTGTTTATAAATGTTGGATCTTTTGATAATTCACCTAACATTTTTTTTTCGATAGCTTAAGCATTTTTCTTCATACGAAAAAGAACCAAGACCTTTATTTAAAATAATATCAATAATATCTGACATATTAAGTTTTAAATGTATATCACTCCATTAAGAAAAAATTATAAACATTAAACATGTGCTATTAACCACAGTCGGAATGCAATTAAATTATTAAAATATTACGTTGAGACATGTCTCTTCCATACATATAATTTTGATAATACCCCACTACGTCCCCCGTTTACCTTGTCATACGCCCGTCATCAATAGTGAGACACAATTTAATGTCTCGTCCGATTTGACGGCGACAACGGAGCGATTACGGCATAGAAAAGATATAAATAAAATTATACTATATATATTTAATCATACTCGTTACTCACACAGACACTTTAGAGACGAATCAGTGTTAATTACATTTTATTTATAAAATTATGAAGAAATAAAATACATATATAGTATGTATCATATTATAATAAACAACTAATTTTTAAAATTAAATTGTTTGATATTTTTGGGTAGACACATTGTCTACCCTAACGCGCCGCCACTGAGTCTTATACACGAAAAATTACACTCTTAACAATATTTTTAGCATAAAATAATTTGAGGATGCTAATTCAAGACTTAGGTGTGCTAAGCACCCACTGGCACAGTGGCACCCCCATATGTTCACCAATGGTGGACATGAAAAAATGTTCACGAAGGCAAATTTTAGAGGTCCTAATGTGCACGTATCGGTATTTGTTATGAATCATATTATACATAATATGTTATATAAGCTCTTATGTTTGGACGTCGACTCCATTCAGTCAGCCTATCCCTCGTTTGAGCTCGAATATTTTCGTATTTCGTTTCTCGCAGTTCTCATTAGCTGCTTTTTCATATTCTTTGTTGAGACATGACGCGAAGCGATCGGGTCACGCGTTGTACTTCACAACTTTCCGAATTTTGTAGTACAATTTATTTATTCCACTCACGTTTTGTGTTAAAAATATATTATTTACGAGTATATACATACTTTTGTCCCACCCGACGTTGCCTATGCTAAAGATTTTATATTTTTCATAAATAAATTCATTGTAAAAAAATGTATAAAAAATATTTCTATCGATTATAAAGGAATGCAATAATATGTAACCAATGGCATACTAATATTAGTGAGCTGAAAACTTATTCACGCATGAGCTACCCGTTACTTGTTACATACCTACCAATAGGGATCGAACAAATATGGCATCAAGTATTAACACTCTCCAAGTCTCACGAAATCTATTGATAACACTTTTATTGAAAACTATCCAATAGTTTATAAAACCATTAATTACAGACAGGCATGAGAGACAAATCCATTTAAAAATATACCTAGGTGGCTAGATATACATTATACATAGATATATATAGATATACATATGTAAATAATACTATTTTCAGAAAAATGTCACGATCTTGAACTATTACCTGTACTATACGTATTTTATATTCAGATGATAGATTTTACTGTACGAGTATATGCCTAATTTAATAAGTTATGTACAACAACATGATTTATTATTCAAAATATTTTCATTTTAGTTAGATTCCGACGAACGCAAATATCATAAGTGTACTCGCTTTGCATCAGGTATGGCATTCTAAATTCTAACAACTATGATATACAGGGTAACTCACTAAGCATACTCACCATCCATTTTTAACATCATAATGAATATAATATTCTGATTTATGAAATATTAGAATTTATTTATACAGGGTGATTTACCAAGCATGCTCATCCCCCTTTTTCTTTAATAATGAAGTTATTCAAAACCTGATTTTTGGAATCTTTAAGTATATACTCAAAGATCATATTTTAAAATTCTTGACATGTTTTGTACCACTTAAGGAGTGTCCTGAGTGGCGATACAAACTACTGTTTTTCATGAGAAGCCCCCTCTTTTACTGTAAATTATTGATAAAGATTAAAATTAAGGATTATAAAATTTAAAATCATTTCAGTTCCAATATATTCTTATAATATAAACCTCTAATCTTTAGAACACAAATTTGAATAACTATAAAAACTTCTCAATTTTTTCAGAATTATTATCCACTGAATAATTTACAGTCGCAAAGGGGGTTTTCGTTTTAAAAACAGAAGTTTTAGAACATTCCATAAATAGTACAGAAAATCTCAAGGATTTAAAAGCACAGTCTTTAAGGATATTTAAAAATCCCAAAAATCAGATTTTAAATAACTGAATTTTTGAAAAAAAAAAAAAAAACAGTGAGCAATGAGCATGCTTGTCAAATCACTCTGTATATGTTAACGAATTGTTATTTTACTATATATGTCACACTCTATAAGAGTATGTGACTTTGTGTAGAACGAGATGTTTCAAATTTTATGTGACAGCAGAAATCACCATAACAATTAAAATTAGGCAAACTTAACCATGCAAAACCGATTTTAAATCAAATTATACAAAAAATATATACTATATATATATATATATTAAGTATTTTTAGATTAAAAGGGGTAACTTTTAAATTTCAAATGAAAATCTATTTTTTTGAAATATTCATGAACAGTTTAATTTTATGAATTTTTATGGGTCGTTCACGTTGATGTGTCATTAATTAAAGGAGCTATCAACATTTGAATTTAAATTGTAATAACATTGCTACAGTTAGAAGTATTATCGATAACGTAATATGAGCATATGTTATCTTCTATAATAAATTCATTATTTAGCTTTATGATGCTTTTTCTTTAACTATTCTGTAAAAAAAAGTTCATTTGAATACCTATATTTTAAAAATTAAATTGCCAATACAATAATATGTAATACTCGTATATTTTTCCAGTATTGTATAAATGTTTTGTAAGATTTTAACTGACATATAATGCCATATGATAGCTTTGTATTTTAAAAAAATATTTAATTATATTTTGAGCCATTTTTATTTTCAATTTTTTATTTAGTTTCATTTGAAAAACATCGATAAAAACTTCTTCGTAAAAAAGCTTGAAAATTTAAAACAAGATTCCTAATAAACTGTTATTATCGATAGAAGTTTAAAATCATTAAAGATATGGGTAAGTACGATTTTTTTTATAAGCATTTGAATAAAAATATTAATATTAATTTTGATAAAATTTCAAAAATCCATTTTTAAAATATTCAAATTTTATAGATAAGGATTGAACATTTAAAAAATATACTTCTGATAAATAGTTTAGTCTCATACTACAGTATAAAAGAACCTAAAAAAAAACTTAAACATAGAATCTTGATTATTATCTACATGATTCGAAAAAAGTTTCATGCTGAAATCTACTTTAACCATAAATTTGGATCATCCTGTATATTATATAATCTCGTTCAGAAAAGTACAAACACGTATTTACAAAATATTTAAACAGATTAAATGTACACAGTTGGATATCAGAAGCCGTCACGTACAGTCGTTAGTCGTTATTACCCGCTGTCTTTGCTCTGCAGTGCCAGTATATCATATTATATTATACACCATTACAATATAACAAACCGGATGTCCCCCGAACAAGGGGTTGAGTTCTCTGTAACACAACATTTTTCTTTCACGACTTCCGATAAACATAATATGCGACCAAGTGGAAATTTGAACTCGCCACCCAGTGATATAAACATAAATCGTATTACAACTTTGTCCCTCTTTAAAGATGACGATTTGAATAATTATATGAGCTCAGCGACTACATACGATGGAGAAGATCAAAAGCCGACAGAGGTTAGTCGAAAAAATCCCACCTATTTATGTACAAAATAAACATCATTTAGAAATACCCTCATAACTCATTTTATGTATAACAATACATAAAATATTAGGAATCAAAGAATTTTCCATCACTCAGGCCAAATATGAAATTAGATTAATCTTGTCAACATTCCATGATTTAGACCCATTACCCGCATTATCTAAGTACATTACTAAAATATTCGACAAATTAAAGTTGAATACCAATTCATCGAAAAAACAACATTCCATGACTAATAGAAATCCTCCTGTCTCAATTCCAGACAAGCCAGATTTACAGCACTAAGTTCGTTGCTTTCTTAACATTTATATATTATTTGGAACTTAATTTACTGCATAGTACATAACTATTGTTACACTTCTACAATATAACTAAATTCCAAATCATCAAAACAAAAAATACACAGACACAAAAACAAACATAAAAAAAAAAAAACACACACACATCATTGTAAAATCAAAATTATATTCTTCAAATATACTTCAACACGAATATAGTTCCTTAACATTGTGACACTAACTGAAGCAGCCATTAAACTTTTTTATATTAAACACAATAATAATATGGTAAACAGGCACTTTCTACGATCCATTATTTAAAATGCAAAATACTGTAACTTTCTTATGTGTACGGTAGGGTAAAAATTTACATTGCAGAACGTGGACACTTTATACTACTGTCGGGTAAAGATGTGCACTGCAAAACGCGGACACTTTGCACATTATACAAATACAAATTTAAAATACACTATAAAAATATATATAAACAATTCAGAGGTCATGGCAAATTATATTTAAAATATACCTAAAATTTAATGAGATTTAAACATTATTTAGTATTTAATAATATATTTATAATTCGTTAAATATAATTAAATTAATATATTATTATAATAAATAAAAATAATATAATCTTATACAGAGTTATATAATAATATAGTAGATACGTCATTTATATTTTCACTAAACATACACTTTTAGCCTTTAGGCAATGTCGGAAAGTCTGAAAATTACCAATGCTTTCTCAAAGTACCTATCAGTTGATAGGTATTTAAAATAAAATATTAATTCTCATAAATCATTTTTCATTTTAGCTTTTATAATTTTATATTTTATATTTTCAATTTAATACTTGAAATAACTTAATAAATTAAAGTTTTTTGAATTTAATATTATATACCTAATAGTCGTATTTAATTATATAATTTTTTGTAGTTTTAATACACAACTTACAATTAAAAGAATTTGTATACGAAGAAATTAGATGGCTAATTTATAATTTCATTAAATGATAATTCAATGTACAATTAATAATTTATAAAATTAATCTATAAATACTCAAAATTCTGAAAAATTGGTTTAGTTAAGTTATAAGGTAAAAGTTATCAAAGTATTTAAAAGCATTTAATAAAATTTTTTTTAGTATTTGCTTTTCTACAATAGTTGAAAATAATTAGTTTTTTCAATAAGTTTTATTCAAATATGAAGTTTAAATATTTTTTGACCTAGGTAGAATGTACTTAATATTATGTAACGTAATTTTAAATATTTAGGTAGGTTTATAATTAATTAGACGATTAAAACTTAATATTATGAATTTGTAAAACAAACATTCATTGCTTAAAATTGATTTATATTGTAATAGGAATATGTATTGTATTGATTTACAATTGCCGATATTTTGGACTATTTCAAATAGTTTATAAACTCCAAATTATTTTTGAAAACGATGTTTGAAATTATAAATAATCTAGGACGGCCGTTGCAAAACAAAAATATATTTTCAATAACTTAATCATATGAATATCGATTATTAAAAGGGGACAGATATGATTATTGATTAAATAATGGAGAATACACACGCACTATATTATACGAATAATTTTCTTTCATTTTTATTGACATTTTTCAATATTGTTTTTATAAAGTATTTATGATAAAAATAATTATTATTTTATACTTTTGGCATCAAAATGATAAATTATAGGTATATAATATTAACAACAGCAGTTTGATGACTTAAAAAGAAAATAACGTAACCCCAGAAATATTTATGTTACAAACAACAATCATTAATGATAAATATGATTTAGTTGTTTTCATAAATATAAAAGTACGATAAGCCAACATTGTAATTTAAATAGTTATTAATAAATACTAACGTTTTAATAATCATATTTGTTATAGTGACAATCATTTTGCAGAAATAATAAAATATATTTTAATCGTAATATTGTGAATTGTGACGAAACGTAAATGTCACTATTTCAGCACGTTTTGTTACTTTTGTTACTAACTTTTGCTACATTTTAACTCGTACAAGAGAGAAACTGACGAGGATAAACCTTTTACACGAAAATTATTATTATTGTTTTACAAGTATTTTTCAAAGATATTATGACAAGTAATATATTATAAAATAGTTAAATAAATAATCATAAATATCGTGTCTTAGAATGTGCTAGTGGGTCTAATCGATTATATTGGTATAAAAAAAAATCATTTAACATCTATAGTTATTTACTTAAAGTGTGATACAATTTTAAAGTATAAATTATTGTTATATGAACAATTATGTATAAATATTAAATATTATTATTTATTATTTTGTATATTTTGTAACTCATAAGAGGACGTTATACTTTCATGTGTTGTTTCCGTCTTATACGAATGTAATACAGCATAGAAACATTGCCTTAGATAGAACCGATTGCATGTGGTTAATTTTATTATTAAAGAATTAACATTATCTGTAACCTATCTTAGGTTTTTTACGATATTTTCATTTTTAAGCACCAATTATTTTTTATTTTTTATTTTTTTATTAATTAAAGGCTTCAAATACAAAGGTTTATTAGTCTAATAGCCAACAGTGGTTTACATGTTTAATTTATAAATATAATGGAGATTTGATAGTTGTGATGTGCTGTCTTTGGTTCTTGTCTTATATATGTTGGTTGTGAGGTCGGCCATCTTGATGAAGTTTACTATGTTTTTTTCTTGTCCTGGTCCGAGTGCGTCTTTGAGTGAGGAGGTGTTTATGTTTGCTTTTGATCTGGCGTTTAACACCAATTATTATGAGGCAGGTAGGTATACAAATGCTTAAAACTCGCTTACAATTAAAATACCGTAAAACCCCGTTGAAAGATAACATAATGATTGTTCTTACCTTTAAGTTTGATAATTTACTCTAATATTAAATCTAGTTAACAACACAAAATCTTAATTAGGTATTCAATTTATACTCATTTTATGGCTATAATAGCGTAATTCCTGGTATTTTTTGTTTTTGTTTTAACTAAAAAAAATGTCTCATGTTACAATGACATATAAACGGGCTATAACAATACACAATATGTATATTTACGACAGATAATTTTTCCTTTCTAAAAGTTCCAAGACTAACATTGATACTAATACACCGACAACATGTTATTAATTTATCAGCCAGCATCTAATATTAATTACTAAAATTTCACTAATTGTGACTGGTAATTTCAGCACTATAACGTATAGTGGGATATTAAAATATAACTACAGAAATAAAACGAGGATAAAAATCAAAAACAAAAATACATTTAGCTGGTAGCTGGTAGCGTCGATAAATTTACGGTCAATAATATTATGTTGGCTATGTGTAACTAATATTCATTGATCAATTTTAGCATTTAGGTATATTATGCGTATAAAAAAAATATATTTGTAATAATTTTTCAGCATTGAATCACGCTGTGTAGTATTATTGCATTTGCTATACTAAGTAAACTGTGATCAAGTTAGTATACTTAGTATATAAGTAGTATTCGAAACGTATATATAAACTAGGTATATATATTATAGTTATTTAAGTGTTAATTTCGAAGACAATGTGTTAAAATAAAAGAGTGATGGCAATGAATTAATTAGTTTATCGTTTTACGAAGTAATTATGAAAACCGAGAGGCGTGATATTTTCAGATAAACTTAAATTATATATTGTAAGTAGGTGTACATATATTATAATAGCTAGATATACTTACTTAGTTGAAGAATAAATAATTTAGTAGGTACCTACTGCAGTGTACAGTTTAATAAATGAATAAACGTACCTACGGGGCAAGACTTATATAATAGTACCAAGAATAAATTGATACACGCTTTGTTTGTTTAATATTATACTTCAAGTTATGCCAGGTTATTATTTTATCGAAAAACATTTATTATTTTAATAACTATCAAAAGTTTTTGAAAATATTTTGCTTAAATCATTTTAATAGCTGTTTTAGTTGTTGATTGTTTTGTATCTGTGTCAAGTTTGTTTTAATGTTTTTAATAATATTACAATATACGATTTTTTAATATTCCTATTACTCCAGAGCGGAATATTTGTCGAAATATTTCGTCACGTATAAAAATCAAATTTTGAAGTTAACGAGTATACCTACGTATTTAAAGTTTAGTCTCGAGTGACTCTATAATGGAGTGGGAATGTGGCATATAGGGGTATAGGTATCCTGTAAAAGTTGGTCCACTACTCCGCTTACTAAACTTTAAGTACTTCTATACGCAGATAGGTAATTAATTATAACTACTAATTCAAAATTTAATTTTTACATATCAAAGTATACTCCAAATAATAGTATTATGCCTCGGAACGGCTATTATAATATTACGTGTGTCAAAATGACATATTGACAGTGCACATACATCCGTTCAATCGACTAGATAAAATTATCTCATAACGATTTGTACGAATGAATAATATTATATACCTACATTCGTTCTCATTCTTATATGATAATAGAGTAGCTTACTTAGGAATTTGGTTTGGGGGAGGGGAATTATATGTTTTTAGAAAAATCTGTAAGCCTCATACAATAACCTATACCCCACCAAATATAAAATGTTAGCAGTAAAATAAAAGTTTTAGGGGATATATACCACTTATCCCCCCTTAATTACACCCCTGTGATAATCAATTATCATTATATCTATGCAATAAATTATATTATTGCGAAATCAATTTTTAAATATTTTTGAAATATTTTTTGTAAGCAGGTTTATATACACATGTATACATATACCTACTCATAATAAATACCTATTTAATTTTATTAAAACAAACCATTAAAATAAAATCATAATTATACATTTTAAAAGGTGGTAAATAATAGTAATAATATACCATTCAAACGATGAAAATAATTAAAAAGGCATATTTTTTATTGTTCAAGAATTTAATAGGTTCTACCTATATCGAGTATATTATACTGAACATTTTCGTATGGAGGCCCATGAATTCACAATATTTGTAGTACAAATTCATTAAATAAAAACGATATTAAACAACATTACGATATATATTTCCCCTCACAACTAAAATAACTACCTATATCCGTTGACAATAATTACATACATTTTAACCACTATAATAAAGATCATCATAAAGCTAAGTACACAAGATCGACTAATGGCGAGTGGCGACACAAAACGTGTTTGAATGATTGATATAACTACAGTATCTTATTAGCTTATCTATTGTGTTATTTGACACTACAAATTTAAATAGTGTGTGGTATCATATAATGAATTACAATGAACTGATAAAGTGTATGGTTTTTGTCTACCTTAGGTCAAAATCATAAGTGTGCTGTTCTTATATGAAATCACAGTAGGTATAAACACTATTATAAATAAATCATTATTTTCTTTTTGTATAAACATTATAATGTAGTTTTATGTAAAAAAATATCGACAAGAATAAGATAATACAATATTATAAAGATAAAAGTAATAATAATAATAATAATAATAATAATGATATCAAAAATTATTATATACAAGTACTCGTCAACAATTGTCAATTTTTAATTTATAATATATTGAATTAAGTTTAAAAGTATACAAAATAAAAGTTATATTATATTATTCATTTAGGTACACAATAAATATAAAATTATGTGGATTTTAATTTTTTTTATAGTTATAACATATACGTTTAATAAATTATCTCGTAAATTATATTCGTGTTATTTTTCCTCTCTCATAGTTCGTAATATTAATTTGGTTTTTATCTTGACGACTCCGAAGTTTTCCATCCTTTGGGAATTTTGGATTATCCACACTTCGTATTTTTACACATATTTCTATTTGAACTTCGTGTATTATACTTAACCAATATATAATGGTAAGGGAGTCTTCGTAAAAACACTGGTTAAAATAATAATGGAGAGATTCGCATGCATTTGTCGTTCTAGTCAGAAGAGCCTGATGCCAAATATGAAATAGTAGGAGGATATAATGCTTTCTTCACTAATATAAGTGTCTACTAAATAATCACAGTATGATTTTAATTTATCATCATCAGGACATATTGCCATTAAATCTTCGACAAATCAGTCTTCTACATCTCCTGGATTCAAAGATAACAGTCCAACGTATATTTTATAAAATTTCTTATTTCTGAAAAATCGTTTGATATTCACTAACCAATCCTAAGCTTTGAACTTGACGAAACCAAGATTAAATCTTAATTTATATATTATTAATATATATTTTTTTATATATATATATATTATTATTTTATAGTCCATTAAAAAGGTAGTTTTTTGGTAGTTTATCAAAAATAAAACGCGAAAAGAATATTTAATTGGTGACCGAAATAGTGTGCTGGCCGTAAACGGTCATTTCAGAATGGTCGAAAAAGGAACTGTTCATTTTGGCCGAAAACGGCGCCACCCAAAATATATAATAGAGATGGTTAGGTTACAGCTAATACGTAATTAAATAATAAAAATTTAATACGTGTTCAATATAAACATTTTATAATCATATTGATATAATATTATATGATTAGTAGTTAATTAATTAATAGAATTTTGTCTTCGTTAAGTACACACTTTTAGGCCAATGTATTAGAACTCTCTCACATAGATGATGGTTTTCATTTGCTTAGACGATTATGTTGTTAACAACATAGTTATAGAGAAAAGAGATATAATGAGGTTATGGTTAATTTTGTTATGGTATCAGTTGTGTTGGCTTAATGATTTTTATACGATATATATATTATTTTAATATTATCGATGATCGATTCAAGGTTCAGATTTTATAGCATTTGCATTGTCGTATATGCACCTTTCGATGATATACCTCTACCGACACTTGAGTTACCAAAGACCATAAATTAACCGGTTACAATTTGGCTCTCAGGAAAGACGATATCGCTACCTTCACCGTTTAAACCTTAAATCGTCAACGACCATAAATTAACTGGTCACAGATCAGATTCAAGGGGTACGGTAGAATTGTGTGACTACTCAAACAAAACATATAATTTTATTGGTCGGAAACACTTTTATTAATATATTTATAACAGTCAAAAGAAAAATACACTTTGCCCGTACTCTGATTGTCGCTCTTGACGTAGGTATAGAATCGTTGTATCTATGTCTCTTGCCTGTGCGTGTGGTGGTGTTATATAGTTCAGTTAATGTCACCTCAGCACATACCGCTTCACAGGCATGACCTATACTTATATCTTAGTTGCTAAAACAATTCCTAACTATAATACATACATGACTAAATTGATATTATATCGATGACTGTCTACAATGTATTCTGTATGACATAAGTAAATGATGTCGTGATTACAACGGCCAATAACAATATACGACAGCATATTTCTTATAAAATACTCAAAAAGTACTCAAAAATAGTAGAGTATAAGCTTAAAATTTGTTTCACTATTCAAATAACTGAAATAAAAATTTAGTGTATATTTCATATTCTGAAGTTTTTAAATTTTGTTACTATTTCAAGACTTTTTGAGATATTTGTTTTTGATAAAAATGGGCAATATTCTTATGATATAAAATTTTCATGTGTTTTCGATCGTTATATAATTTCAAAATTAAATATTGATTAAATAAACATTTAAAACAGACCAACTATATATATATAGGTACACGAACGCGCTGACACGTCGCCAACAATAGGTCATTAATCATTTCGTACCTATTATTTTGTTTCAATTTTATACTTTTATTATCTGCTAATTTTGATGGGCGTCTTTTTATCATTAACGAATGCATTTTATGATCATCATCTAATCTGTATTAGTACAGTATGTTAGTGTACGAGTGCTATAGTTTATTGTTTTTCCAAGATCACTGAGTGAGTCCCAAAAAAGAACTCAAATTTTTGACGTGGGTTGATTGCATCCCAGTCCATTTAAGTAACCTCGAATGCACTATAAGGAAGTTAACTGATTTACATCCCAAAAATATTAGGTTATTATTTTTAATTAGATACACAGATTTTAAAATAATATTTTAAGTTTAGAGGTCAGTATGCAGATACTACATTTTATAGTATTTATTAATATCTTTTGTTGGATTATAAATTTATCAAACATTTTGAAATTTAAAAACACATGTTACTATGAGCCCATATTAATATATTAATATCACTATATTTTCAGGATTTCTCTATACTTCATGCATGGGTTATAGCCAACACCCATGACGCACGTCGCTCTTATAGTGTGATCGAAAATAAGTCGTAGTCGTATTTAGTCATTATCGAAATAAATAAAAAATAAAATGCTTCACAAAAATTTCAACTAACATTTGTCGTTGTAATATAATCACTCAGTGGCATAGTCAGAGGATCCAAAGGGGCCATAATCCACCCCCCCCCCCTAATCAGCTGTGTTTTTTTTTTTAAATTATTGTTTTTACATCAGTACATCCATAGAGTATAAAAAAAGTATAAATATTATTTATTATGTATAGCTGTGATTACAAACGTGAGTGTAGTGATACGACGTAGTATAACCATTTACTAACACGTTTCAATGTTTCCAATTGTTTTATCAGATGATCAGCAGTGAATTTTATACATTGCCACGTTCCTCTTTTAGAAATCTTGGCAATATTAATCACTTATATTATAATAACTGGACATTTGTACATTATATACTAATTACAATTGTTACAGTGAATCGTCACTTCCCTCGAGAAATTCAATATAATTTTTCAATAAGATTATATTATATAATATATGTATATATACCGACGCACACGGGCTATGAATAATATAAAAATTAAAAACCAAAAGCATACTTAGAATATTTCTTTAGTACCTAATAGTTAACTATATGACGATGATAAAACTAACGTACTATAATATAAAAACTTATTTAATATTTAGCAATAACCAGTTTGTTACAATATTCTTTAGTTTTTGAATCATCACTTTTTTCAAATCAAGATTTATGGAATCATAAATTTCGGGCCAAATTCATCCACAAATCTTTAATAAATAAAAAAAGGTGTTAGTGTAATTAATTTTAATATCATATACCATACTATCTTTTATTTATTCAGGGTCGTCACACTATACCAGCTTACCATAATATTGTTCTGTGCCGCCCACTCAATTGCATATTATTTTATTTATAAACTGATAAACTGATGCGTATTGTTGAAAATACTTAATAGTTTTGTGACATAGTTGCTTTCAAATTCAAACTATGGTTATTTTTTTTTAAGATATGAAACGCTAATAGTTTAATTTTGTTGAGGTTGTACTGCAAGTTTAATAGTGTTTTGAGAAGGTCGCCCTAAACTCAAATGTCATACTGAGAAATATGCCTCATATAGGCACCTAAATATCTATAATGGTATATGTATTTATTTCATAATATGAATGATTAAAAATAATGTATATTAATTACACACAGAAAACATTGATAGTAAATAACTATTATCAGTTATTAACCAAAGATTACGAATAATTGTAACTAGATGACTATGTTAATGGTTAAAAATTCAATTTATAACTGCGTATAACTGCATATATGTTTAAAATATGGTATATTAGTAATAATTGTATTATTATTTATAAATAATATTAGAAAAACTATAATATTAGGTGATTAAAATCAACAAGCTTGTAAAATAAAGTAATACAGTATTGCAGTAGTATAACTTGTATTGTTATGCACTTATCTATTACTTATTTGTAAAATTATGAACTTATAACACTTTGCAATATTATAATTTATTAATTACTACCTAATGTAACTGTATAAATATACCTAATATAGTTTTTTAAGTAACTACTAAAAAATTGACAGTATATTAAGTATACCTACTGAAATTAATAAGTATTAAATAAAAAAACATCAAACATTTTCATATTAGTTCTAAAATATGTTATGATTTTAATGCATGCAGGTCTACGAGATTTTAATTTAAGAGTTAAAGGCTATGTATAAACTATAAAGTTGTTATACTTTAGATTTCAATATTTGTTAATCAATTTCTAAATTATACGTACATATGTTACATATTTTCTTTGTTTCATACAATAAATCAACTTTCAAAAATATAAGCTTGCAAGTTGTTTATTATAAACTTTTGGATACTTAAAACATTTCAAGAAAATATATTTCAATAAACTTTTAAACCCTAAGCGTCAGTGATTTCATGTTAACATTAAAACTTATTTTTACGCACGCGGTGCCGTTCATTGACCAGTTCAAATGTCGCAATCGATCAATTTTGGATATTACAAAGCTGTGTCAAAATGACTGGAAAAGTTTCTTCAAATCTGTTGTTGAAAATTCGTGTTAAAATGCGTAATTCCGTATTCTCTAGTTCGTTTCGAAAAGACAAAACCCCATTGCAATCCAATATCTCTCGACAAAAATATTTTGTTTGAAACGAAACACGCGCTGTATTGTATATCGTGTGATTTTCTTACATAATAATATTATGTTACGTGTAATGTGAAATTTTGAGAAATTTACACACAACCAAGGACGCCCATATGGGGGGAGGCAAGGGAGGGACATGCCCCCCCCCTGGAAAACGTCGAAAATCTTGAAAAAATGTTAACTGTGATGAGAATCTATTTATTTAAATAGAATTCAAAAATGTAATTTAATATAGTATGAAAATCTGTAATTTGTTTATGAAAAATCGGTTTATTTAGTTTACAAATCAGGTTATCAGCTATAAATAACAACACGGTTTTTCCTTTCTATTCTATGGATAGTTATTAATTCTTAAAATATTGTATATTGCCACAAATACCTTACCTGCCTCGTGGTCATTCCATTTTATAAATAGATTGAAAAATTAAAATATTGTCCCCCCCCCTTGAGAATTTTACTATGGGCGCCCTCGCACACAGCCCAGTAGATTTGGTCATACCCTGACAATTTGAACTACGATTACAAACAAAATTGTTTTTTTGTTCCATCTATTATTACTATAATATTGATGGAAAAACAATAAAATATTACATAATACTATTTTAGTATTGATATTAATTGTATTATTACCAATTTGTTATGTTCTGAATATTATTTAAAAAATAGTAATTAATTTTATTAAATTGCTGAATTATATTATGATTACATTAAATCAATTATTGATAAAATCATAATTATACGTATGCATATTTAACTATACACTTTTACGCAGCTTCTACAAAACAATTGCATCAAACATCATCCAATTGTAAAAAACTTTACAAATGCAATTGTAGGAAAACTGTCTCAGTAGGTGATAATATTGTAGTTATAGTAGATACTAAAATAAATAATTTTTTTTCCATTAATTTATATAATATTCTATAAAAAATATTAATAATAAAAAAAAAATACTTCACCAAAAATAATTTGTATGTTAACAAATATACCGTTTGACCGAGGCTCAAATTGTCCGGTCAGGACCAAATTGACACATTATCCTCGCAATATGCATATAGTGAAACCTCCTTATAACTGAATCATTCGGTACTCACTGATTTTTCTATTGAAAAGGAGTTTCCGTTTTAAGGAGATTTTCTTCTTATATGAAGTTTAAGGTTTATACGGAAGTTTTACTATGTAGCATGTCTGTATGTATTTTCTATAATATATACAATTTACGTGCTTAGGTTTACGTATCTTTTTTTTTTACCCGACAGTTATAACAAATGTGCTTATACTATTCACAGTCAGTAATTGCCAAGCGTCAGCTAGTTTTCGCTCTTCTATTTGCATAACCCTACTACGCAATAAGCATGTAGCGTTAGTGAATTTATGTTAATATTAAAACTATATTATCTTTATGCACGGCCGCATAAATCGCGGGGCCTGTTCAAAATTTAACGTGTCACATGTACCAACACATTAGAATATAACAACCAGTGCCTAGTGGTAAAACTGTAAAATTATTGTTGTGCACCACCAAATAATCTAAAATAATAATATGTTCTACCCGCAATGAAGTTAAGGAGTGGCCTAAAATATCATAGGTACAGTAGTGTTGATCACATGAAGACGATATTTGTTTACGCTGCCCTGTTAATAAATTATGGCCATTTTAAGAATTTTTAAGACGTTATATTATATTGCAATATTACTGGAAACTTTCAAAAAAGTAACAGACCTATGTGACCTAACACCTAAGTGATTGACGAATAATTATTTGTGTGCAGACTAGTGGTTTCCAAATTTTTCACCATCGTGGCACATTATTATTAGTTTACCTTTTTTTTTTTGTTCAAGAAGTATAATTATAATTAAAGTTTAAACAATACGCAACATAAGATGACTAGGTAATACCTACATTATTAAAATAAAGTTTCTTAGTAAAATATTATATTATATTGTTATATCATTCTAGAAAATTGGGCTTTAGGTGTATTGTTTGCATTATAATAAAATAAAATTATGTAAACATACCTTGGCACGCCATCAAAAATTAAGTCAAATTTACCGCGCCACTGTTTACTCGTAATATGGACAGGTATTTTATTAATAAATAATAACACATAATATATTTAATGCATTCAATTATTGAATATGCGTTGCTGCTGTAGGTTGCATGATAGATATACAGTCGAAACGTTTCAGCAAATTGTATTACATAATATAACACAATAAACGAAGTTTGTTTTTGGTTACCTAACAATGAATTATTATAATCTCTTGCGAATATTCCATAAGTTCAGTGTACGCCATGTGTGTTTAAGGTTATCTGATATATATTTTAAGAACATTCGAATTAAAGGAAAGTACGTTGAGTTATGGTATGTAATATGAGGCGGGCCTATCTCAAAATCATCTGCAAACATAATGATACGAATAAAATAGTTATCGGATTTCATCGCTCATACTTGATGAGTTTATTAATTATGTTTTTATGTTTGCGAACTGCAATGATAACAATGGATTAAATTCAATTTTTTCGATCAAAATTGAAAAATATGTGACATGATCGTAATATTATTGTATAATTTATGTTGACAGAGTATTTAAATCATTCCACATTGCCATTTTTTTTTTCGTTAATTTGCAAGTATGTAATAGCTGGTATACGATTATTATTTTTGTCCTTCACTGATGTTTTACACACGATATTTTGTTTAGGTGCCTGCGTCTTATTATGCGATACCTACATAATATTATTAACATTTTTAAACCGAAGACATAATAATATGATACCTTCAAAACTTTAAAATTTATAACATTAGATATCACCTATGATGACATCGTTGATAGTAACGCATTGGTTGTACTTGTAATGTCTTCACTTAACTACTTTAATAGGCCATAAAAAGGTTTATTACGACGTGATACTGCAATAATGATGTACACTTATAGAACTGTTTATAAAAAAAGATTGTAATTTGGGTAGAAACAAAAGTTAGTAACAATAGTAATATATTATGATATAAATAGATATAAGTAGTATAATAATAATAGGTACCTCTAACAAAAAATGAAATATTTCTTGCAAAAATTAATTCAACCTATACCGTATTATTAATATCAAAATAAATTAAATTATTTGTAATATAAGTATATGTTATAAAATATTCTTAGAAATATATAGGCTGACAGCCGTCTCTTTTCAGTTTTTTTTTTTTTTTATGAGCAATTATTTATTAACAATTATTAAATTAAAATTGAACAGCTGCAAACAAGTTGTGTCCCAAATACTAAACTGTGCCCTTCTGATTTTTTTTCAGTTTACGCGAGTTGTATTCCTTGAATAGTTATAAAATATAATCATATTTTATTTCTTCAAAACTAGAAAAAATATTGAAATTAATGAAAATAAAATTTTGAAACGTCAATATTTTCAGAAAAATAAACCCTGCAAAATGGCTATCTTTAATATTTTTGGAAATAATTAAATAAAAAAGTATGTTTTTTACATTTTTTACAAAAACATTAAAATAAATTAAAAAATGAAATAATTGAAGTTCTTACCCCTCTGAATCTTATTATAAAACCAGAATTTTAATATTTCCATTATTTCGTGAGATATCGCAATTGGTAAATCCTCGCAGGACACCCTGCAGTATACTATAATGGTTACATACTTGTTTAAAATATATATTTAACAAGTTAATATATTATTACGTATTTTCATTTATATACGGTGGTATCGGTATCGACAAAACTTTATGATATTATAATATACCTACAATAATGGATTTTTTTTTAAAATATGTTTAAATCATTTTCTGAACGTAACTACATTAAATTATGAATAATTTATTGATTTTACAACAAGTGTTTTTTATTTTAGATCTTTTATTTGCGGTTTCTGCAATGGTAGAAAATCTGAACTAAAAAATTCTCGGTATTATTACAAATAAAGTCGGGAAAAATATAAAATAAAATACAAATAAAAAACAGAGCATTTGTAGTAGAGACTCGAATTTTTCACCAAATATCCAAAATATTAGCATATTTTTCTAGAATTTTTATAAGCTTAAAAAAATATGTTTGTGCTATTTTGGACGGCTTTTGGTAAAAATTCGAAAAAATGTTTAGATAACATGTTTTTGCATTCTTAGTCGATGCGACGTAGCACACAACGACGATGTTTCGGGTGCATGTAAACTCCACCGATTACGACCTTTTTAGTTTCTCCCATCATTATATTATTAAAATATTGTACCGTTTGTATCGATTCAGATAATACCATATAGGTAGGTACCCGTTATTGAATCCCGTTATGCGTGTGGCTAACAATCGTTCATTCGTTCCGTTGTCCTAAATACACTCTAGCACGCAGTATCTATTATAATAGATATATAATATAAGACATTAAGACTTGTCGTGATCACATAATAATAGTATGGTGTATACCGAGTGATCCGTTTAGTATAAAACGATCGCTATATTTTTTCAAAAACTAATGAAGGGTTTTAAACGTTTCTTTTTTTACATTATTTAAGGTCGTTAAAAACAACAGTATACCTAATCTAAAATAAATACTATTTCTCACTATTTTATTCAATCGTTGTGATCACATATAAATATTATAATATATGCTGAGTAATCTGTTCATCGTAAAACGATAATTATAATATAAATTTCAAAATTCTATATTGAAAAAAAACAAATTGTATTTTCATAATTTCAATGAATCATCGTTGAAAAATGACATTTTATTTCAACTTTAACTATTTTTAATAATGCCTATAATAAGGTAATTTTTAATAATGTAATTATAAAGAAAAGATTCTTGTAGCCAATAGCCAATGGGCCTTGTCACCAAAGCAGTTATTATTATTATAAATAAAAATATTCCTTATTTCAATGCAGTATTTTTTTGGATTACTTACTTTAAATGATATAAAAATAGAATTTTTGACGTGTACCTATAGTTTACGAGTTATAAGTATTTAAAATTTAAATGATTGAAGGTGAATGGTACGTGGATTGAGATACGCTTGAAAATGTTGATAAACTACTCTACTCATCTTAACTTTAATTAGGTACTTACTTATAAGTTATACCTACGCGTGGTTAATGATTAGGTGATATCACCTGAGAATAGATTCTCCTTATAGATGGAAATTTGTTTTATGATATGAGATGTCATCTAATATACGATATACATATAGATTCAAATATTAACATTTTATTGTGCATATATTTGTACCTATATTTTTAGAAATTTTGCATAATATTTATTATAAATTACTCATTTTATGATTTTCGATATATAATATCAGAAAATATTAATTTAGTTTATATGTAGATGATTACTTGTAATAAACACACACTCGCGCACATATGGTTAAAAATTAAAAATGCAATTTCTAAAAATGTCGAATAGCCCTCAAGCATAGAGTTTTGCATTAATAAATGTTGTTCATCGATCCCTAAGTGGCTAAGTACAGAATTACAACTAATAAACAACTCGTCAAAAATTTGATTTTTATAAAAAAAGCGGGTAAATCGATGGATGTCACTCTGCTGTACAGTAGGTTACTGTAATGGATGGAATAAAATTTGAATCCAATGATATTATATCATTGTATACGAAGAACAATTCTGAGCGGAGACGGTTTATCTGTCTAGGATATATCATAGATAATTAAAAATTTTCAAATTTAGAATTTCTAGCTTAAAATAATTTGCGAATTTTCGTGATTTTTACGTATGTTGTTAAAATAAAAATATGAATGCTTATAAAAAATTGTGAATATGTATTTCTTTTATTTTTCAACTGCTATTGTAAACATATGTTAGGAGCCTTGTATTAAAATTTCAAGCTTTTCTACCTAACAAATAAATTTTTATCAATATTAATTTAAAAAAATACTAATATAATGATCGAAAATTTAATATGCCATTAAATAGTTCAACTTATGTCGACATTTTTTGAAAATTACATGGTGGATAGAATATACTTATATAAACGTTCGGGGAAAATTTAATATGTCTATGGTTATTTGTTTTAAAGTTACACCAAAAACCAAAATCAATTTTGTTTATTCCGATTATTTAGAAAAATATTGAGAATTTTTTACTTTTGATTCCTCAAAGTACCAACTAGATTCACTTTCTGATCGAACGGGTTCTGAGGTCAATTATAATTTACTGTCCCAAAACGTGATGACAGACACACAAAAAAAACACACATACATGGTAAAATCAATTCATTCATCGCTCCGCTCAGAATCTAAAATGTTGTTTTGCATGATGGCTTAAAATTATGTAAGCTAAATATTTTTTTCTAAAATACTTGTGTTTATAGAATAAACAAGTGTCTTTTTACTGTTAAATGAATCGCTCCGTATCTATAGCTATAGCTATAATAACAGTGTGTGCAACATTAAGGCTCGTACTCTGCAATTCGGTTTTATATATATATATATATATATATATATATATATATATATATATATATATATTAAAAACGTGTTCAAAAGTGTAACAATTAGATTTTTATCGAAAATCTGTCACGCAAAGTCGATATTGTCCATACGCGAAACCCTGTGGTTTACAAACATAGAGATTCTGGCGGTAACACTTGCACCAATTTTTTGTGGTCTTGTGGGTATTATTACATTCGCAGCAGTATAGATGTGATATAACTGGTATAAGGACAAAAAATGAAAGCCAAAAATAATATAGTCATTATAAGTTGGTACTCTTGAATCTTATTTAAAATGAAAATAATTTTTACGTGATTATGATAATAATATGTTTGGCTGCAATTTGTCATATACATCCATCATCTGTACAGTGTTTCATTGATTATTTGTAGGGTTTACCAAAATTTCATGAATCATGATAAATAAATATATAGGTGTGAACTCCATTTTTTATGCGACGCTCAAGGCTACGTATAGCTGGGATTAGGGCCAAGGGGTCTATGACTCCGGACCTTCCTCCCGTGATTTTTTTTTTAATTTATATAATTTTAGCCATAAATATTTGTCTATATTATTATATTTAGAAGATATCAGTGAATTTTTTTTCTCTTTCTCCCTTGCCACGCACAACATGAAAAATGTTGTTTTTAATTGTTTTCTGTTACTAGCAATTACATGCAATCACTTATTTTTGAATTTGTTTTAAATATAATGATCTCTCATTTGTGGTATTTTATCTTCGTTGAATAAAGTTTTTATTTAGTAATACAAACACAACATTTTTTTACACAATAAACTTAATCTAGACAAATATTTTATTTACTTGCATGCTCCAATTCAAGATTAAGAACTGTAATTATTTTCGTACTCAATTCGCGGATATATCAATAACTAATAAGTATTAAGAAATCGTTGCTCATTGGGCAAGAATTTATGGTTGTTAAAAAAATACAAAATACTGCTTAAAAGTGGCTTGCATAAATGCAACATTATATTATGTAACTATGATAATCCAATTATGTCCTATATATAGGGGTGCATATTAATGGAATGCAAAATAAAAAAAGCTGGTTAGTGGATGTCGCTGTACTGTATACAATAGGTTACAAGTGGATTATTCTAATGGATGATATTAAATTTGAATTCAATGATATAATATCATTGTAGGTATATGAAATACAATTTTGAGTGAAGCCGGTTTGTCAGTACCTACCTATAGGATTTGTTATCAGGGGCGTAGCCAGTAGGCAGGCCTGGTAGGCCCGGGCCTACCCAGATTTTCTCTAGAAAAAAACCAATAATATTAAAAATAATATATTCTGACACGTATACACGTTTTTACAACAGTATAATATTAATATAACACTATAATAATTTGTCTCATTTTCTGTATCAAGACAGCGACATCATTAAAATGCCATTAGGACTATCGCACTAGTCGATAGACGATACGTAAAAATAATATTGAAAAATAGGTAATCGAAAAAATCGTTACTTTCAAAATTATCGAGATTAAGTTTTGTTGGAAATTTAGAATTTTTACTTTGAAAATAATAAGTATATTATAAATTACAACTTTACGAGTATATAAATTAATATTTATAATTGTATTTTGTAAAAATATTAGTATTTAGGTACTTAAATAAAAATGTCATCTTTTGAAACTATATGCTTATTTTTTGGTTCAATTTGTTTTAATTTTTAAGTAATTAATTATTCATTTATTTATAAGAATAATCATTGAAAACTTAGATAACTTGATAACTGAAATTATAGTAGGCTATAATCAGGAAAAGTCCACATTACCGTCGGTGAGTAAAAGTTTTATAGTGGGCCTACCCCAAAAGAAATCCTAGCTACGCCCCTGTTTGTTATTCTATATTAATTATATTGTTTATGTATATTATATATATATATATGTTAGGTCAATGACGAAAATTGAACATTTACGTCATTAACGTTATAAACCAAGTTGCTAGGTTACTTTCGTAAACTACTGGTCAATGATGACGTCAGTTTCCAAGATAAGAGTTTATTAATTGTTGTAAATTACAAAACAAAATAAAACAATTTTACCTCAATGACCGAATATTAACATTATTAACCATTGACTATTGTTCAATTACGAAATGACTGAAAACACACATAATTTTACCTTATAATTTTTTTTTTTTTATTTAATATTAATTATTAGTTATTATTTATTAATTATTTATTTTCGCAAGGTATGCTGTTGTGCCATTTTTAGCATCTACATCCATTCTAAATATTTTACGTAAATAAAAAGTAAATATTTAAAAATTGACGTGAGATGGCGAACTGCGAAATTTCCAATCGGCCAACTGTTGAACTGCGAATCAAGCGATGTCAAGCCAATATGTTGCTCACAACGATACTAAAATAGCTAAAATACAATATGGGAAAAATATCCAATAAAATAAATTATCTACCTTTGATAATTTCAAATTTTTTAGATAATCACGGCATTATTTTACTTGGCCATCAGCTATGGGTAGATAACTGACAGTGACCTATATGTTATAAAAGTATAAATGTATAATTTACAACAACGTCCTACAGGAGTTGGGAATTGACATTAATAGTAAAATAATACTTCTGTTTACATACCTAACAACATTATACATTAACAATTATGTGTCGTCACTTACGTTAATTACTAGCCATTTACGCAAATTTTTATTTTAAAAGGTCTTTTTCGACATTGGCCGGACTTTAACTTAAATATCATAATTTACGTCATTGACAGTAACATATATAGTAACATATATATATTATAAAAATACAAAAATACAAAAATGTAACCTATAAAATAAATTACAAATTAATCAAATCAGATTCATTATGTACCTGACTCACTCAGTCATTCTTAGTATATATAATTTATTATTAAGTATTAATATAAGTCAATATTATTTAAAAATTCCCGTTTTTCTTAATTTTTTTTTTTTTTTTTTGTTATTCTCAGTGCTTTTGTTAACTAATGAGAATTTTAAAATTAGACCTACCCAATGCACTAACTAGTTTTACTTTCCAACCAGAAAGCTACTGAAGTTGAAAATTAAAGCACTATTTCGACCACTCATCATGTACACACACACAATAAATAAAAATAAAAAACACACATCTCTGCTCTTCCCATACTAATAGTGGCACAGGGAATTCGTTATTTATCCCCTTACATATCATGTTTAATGCTGTGATTACCCGTTGAGGGAAAACGGCGATGTTATATATTGTATTATAATTTTGTATGATGTACGTTTACGGCGCCGGAGACGTATGGTGGCTAAATTTCAGTTTGTGAGAGAGGAAAGAGGAGTTTACATAAAATGAATAAATAACACAATAAACCTGTCCACGGAACACTTGAGATGGTGTCAGTTGTAGTTTAAGCACTCGTATTATATCATGTATAATACGTATTCGACTATTTCGGGAACACTGGTCTCAGCCCTACAGCAGATATTAAATTCTTCTTTTATGTATATGAAAAATATCTTTAAATCAAATTCCTTCATTCTTTGCGTGGCAAATACATGTTATACATATTACAAATACTTATACAATTTAATTGATACATGTATATACTACTTATATACAAGACTGAGCAGTTTAAAGATATTTTTTTACTTAGCTAATAGTTGAAAGAAAATATTTTCAGCCTAAAATAATTTAATAATACAATTCTGTCAATTTTTCATATATCATATTATATAATAGTAGTTGACAATTATTATGTAAATAATAAATATTATTAAGCATATGTCTGCATTATTTACTATAGGTAGGTACTATAGGTATAAACAAGACAATATAAAATATTATCGTTTTAGTATTCAGATGTTCTTCATGTATTTTTTGTTTCCCGCTTTCGCTATAGTGAGTATAGTAGATAATGATAGATTATTTGGAAGAAATTAAATTTATGAGAAGAGTTATTAGACAACAATTTATTATTTTATGTTTTATATAATATGTATTATGTACCTACTATAATAAACTTATATGTTTGATGGGTTAACAATAGCCAAAAATTGACACAATAGTATTTTCAATAAACAATTAGAATAATTGTATGCCATTGCCTATAATCAAACCTATTGCTAAAATATTAAAGAAAAATGAAAAACTGACAAAAGTTTAAATTGTACAAACATTTTCAAGTACAATAATTGTGCAGTCTGTAATTGCGCATGTTCAATTTTAAACGTAAATTCATGAGTCTGATGTTTCTAAACTGCCAAGACCAATTTGTTTGAAAATTATTTATTTATTTTGGAAATAGTTTATATGAATCTCAGCCCAGGTTAAAAAAATATGATAGTCACCGTACCATTTTGAAGTCCGTATTTCAAAAAAAGGAGCTGCATATGATAATTATCCCACTGAACCCTTAATTTCTTTTTTACCTGGTTGGGCAATGATTTATAAATTTTGAAAACCAATTTGAAAAATATTGGTACCATTTAGAAGTCTCTCTCCATCTTATTATTTTTGTATCAGCTTGGGAAATTATTAGAAAATTCTGAAAATAAATTTACAAATGTTTGCAAATTATTGGGGAATTGGATGGTCATAATAATAAAAAAAAAAAATTGATCGTTTCAAAAAGCCAACTTCAAGTATATTGAAAATTATGCTATTTATGTTCTGACGCAAAACCTATTCACATTGAGTGGATTATCGTGATGTGTTTCATTTTCTTTTTTTACTTTTACCAGGCAGTCCTAAAAATTGTACATTTATAATCTAAATTTTTTCAAACGATTTTTACGTTATGATGACGATTATTGGTATTGATATAGGGCATTAGGAATGGCTAGGAAACAGATATTGGTACGTATGGACTTACAAAATTGGTACTTGGCCTTGGCCCACCCACATTGGCATATCGAATCGAAATCATTATTAATATATGAGAATTCCCGATACAAATCTGAAAATATGGACGGGAACGTCAACGTCGCCGTCGTCAACTTCGTTTATGACCAACTACTACTGTCCTAAAAATGTATTTAAACAATTACCGGTCATTTACGAGCATCCGTTTTCAAAACTTGTAAGTCACAATTTTTCCTAAAAAATTAATTTCCAAATATATAGTGAATATTCAATAATTGTTTATTAATAAACTTTTTTGTCATATTTCGTATAGGTATATTAATTATAGATAGATAGGTACGCGTCATCATTTCGGTGGGCTAAAGTTATTGATTTTGCTGACAGTTTATTTTTGCAAATATAAACATATTCATTTTTCATAACTGACGGATCACGCTGATATTTGTCACGTATACGTACTTTAACCTAGGTACTTGAAAATAAGGTTGAACAAGTTTGAAGCAATAAAACCGGGGAGTGTGCTGGTGAAAAAATTAAAATTCACATAATGCAATATTATTATCAAGTGTATAATTATCATAAGCATCCCTAAGGTGCAACCCTCAAAAAATATCATAATATTAAAAAACTTACTAAATGGAATTTAAATAATTATTTTGAAAATTGTGTAGTAACTAGTAACAGTTTGATTTATTTTTTTAATCAGAAGTATATAATATAATAGTATGGTAATATTATTGACAAAAAGTGTATCTACTTGCTCTAGGCAAAGTTCTGAAGTTATATATGAAGTGCTCAGATTTTATTTTTTATTTTAAAATAAAACATCTGTGTTACAATATTGTAATGAAATACAATATTAGCTGTATACTTATATACATTATATAGTATATTCATGATGGCTAAGAGGCCAAAGTTGTATGTCAAATTTTTCTCAATATCATTTTATAAGTCTATTGGGTTAATCTGGGTTATCTTTTTTGATTCAGTTGAACATTATAAGTTAATATCGTGATTGAAGTATACTTAATTTATTTTTTTTGTGTTTTTCTTGCATGATAGGTCTTTTTAGTACACTCTTATAACAAGTCCTAAATTAATGTGACATACAGTAAATATTTTATCACGACCTAAATATTATGCGGATAAATATAAATAGCTAGTAGCCTGAACTTGTAATTTTTTTCAAAAATAATTTGTTCAATTTTGGACGTTTAATGTTTTAAACGTTAATCAATTAATGAAAAGTCGATGTTTCTGGAGGAATTAATTTTTCGAAAAACTTTTTTTAATTTATTATATTTTAATCACTTATAAATTATAATACGTCGATAAGTACGTTATATAAATATTATTATCGATACAATTTTAATGTTGTTATAATTTGTGTAAAAATCGTGATTTGTGATATACCTATTGAATTTGTTGTCTTTCCAAGTTTTGTGAGTTTCTTCTCATAATAAAAGATATTACAATTTATTGTTTTAGTTACCTGTAGTAATATTAACATTTTTAACATTTCAACTTTGGTTTAATACCTTCAGCTTAATTTTTTTGTAATATACATTTTTTTATTATTAGTAAAGTATACCTACTTTTTATTTTTATTTTAAATTTGTATTTACTTACAGTATTTTGTTATTGTTTTTATATTTTTATGAGTAAATTATACTTGTTCTTTAACTTTTTATTTGCATTTGTTATTATTACACTTTTTCTGAAGAATGTATAAAATAAAATAATATTCTTTTAAGCTTTGTCAATTACTTATTCAATATACTACTCAATACAAATTACGTACAACACATCAATAACTGTTTTTCGTGGGACAACTTTTCCTCCTCTGTATTTATAGTACAATTACCAAAACTCTACACGCATAGGGAAAAACTGTGTCGTAAGTTCGTAACGTCGTCATTTTTTTGATAACATAAATACAATTAATGTTTGACATATCAAATACTGTAGAATTACAAAAAGTAAAAAAAATAATCACATTAATCACATTAATTCCATCAAAAACAGTTTTTACTATGTTGAACACGCTTGTAAGATGGAAATAACACATACGGATGTGGTGTTTTGTGGTGTCTTAAATAACGAGATCCCCACGGTTGGATTGTTTTTTCCCCACCTGGTGTACGTAAAGAGGAAAATAAAAATGTTTGCTCTTTGTAAAATTAATGAATAATATTAAAAAATAATAAATTATAAAAGTTCTCAATTTTCATATAAACATTTATAATAAAAATTACATAATTTATTGATAAATGGTATTTGATAATATATCCGTTTAATATTTTTTTATATTATTAGGAAAACAACTATATGTTAGTTACTTGTAAAAAAAAGTGACTCATTATGTAACATAATTAAAAGTAATTTAACTCAAAAATTATAACTCGTTAAAGCCCATAATTGCTAATATGTATCATAACAAATTTAAGGAACTGACAATTAAATTTTTGTTTCAGGAAAAATGTGTGTGGAACATAAAGAATAGACCTTTGGTATTTCTTTTAATATTACTATTGGTCGTCTCGGTAGTTGGAGCGTTATTGTACTTCACCACAGACATATTCAATAAACCTCAAGCAATAAAATACGAACCATTAGAGTTTCAACGACTTATCACCGGTGACTACGAACCTAATCTGTTCAACGGGACATGGGTCCAAGGTGAATACTTATAATTATTTATATGCTATAGATTATAACTTAACTTATATTGATTAAATGTAATGAAAAAATTATAAGTAGGTATAGGTAATAACTGTATAATATTAGGTAGTTATCGTTCGAAATCACTATACCGAAATCCAATAAACGGGAAATTAATTGATCAAAATAAAATACTAATAGGTATCAGATATTTTCTACGAAATATTCTTATAAACATACAAATATATTCAAAATGTATACCGTCATTCCTAAAAGATAAATTTATAATAATTTATAATTTTTTTAAACGTTTTTTCAATACATTCTCTACCAAACAAATTTTCAATATTTCTTACTCATGGGATTGCATAGGTAGGTACTTGTAGTAACAAATATGAAAATGCATACAAATTCGAACTTTAAACTTATAAACCATTACCATACATACGTATACATATGATTATATATAGTGTATATAAAGTCCTACTGATGATTGCGCTCACTCTCTCCCTGCTATCAAATTTTAAAGTACATTTTAGACTTCAGTGTTCAACATTTTATTATATATTGCACTTAATTTATTTCGCTTGGTTTACTTATATAAACGAAGTTTCGTTGGTATAAGTCCTGTGGGTTTTTTATTTAAAAATCCTGACCTCTTCGTTGTTCTTAAGCAATAATTGCAAAAAATTGTTTGTATATTATGTGGATACTATAAATTATCATGCATACCTAAGTTTATTAAATAAGAAAAAAATAACAGATAACAAATTTTTACATTATAAGACGATCGTAAATTACACGCACGAATATAATTTGTATTGGACTGACTACAGGTGACGAAATATTAATGAAAGATGACAAAGGAGATATTGTACTGTTCAATGTGAAGAATTTGAACACGATAGTCTTGGCAAATGCTACTGCAAGGGTTAGTATTTTTAAATATTTTTAAATATTTTATAACATATTATTTCAGTTAAAAAAACTATAGTGTAACATGTTAAAATAATCATCCATAAAACCAGGACTCTTTGTAATTGTTTTTTTTTTTAATTATTTTTTTTAGAATGTCGGAAACTGCTTCCAATACGATCTCTCTGCCGACAAGCAATACCTTCTTTTGGCTTATCGCTACAAAAAGGTAGAACTAAATGGCAAATTTGTCCGTTTAACCGTTTTAATGTAAAATATTTAACATTATTATGTGTCTACAGGTTTACAGGCACTCGTTTACAGCTTTCTACGATATTATCGACGTTAATACGGGGTAAGTATCTATTGATTACATAATATTATATTGACATTAATATGTCTTATAATGTCTGGAGATAGAAAAAATTGTGTAATAAAAATAATACAACGTTTTTTGGTGAACTTCCCTTGGTGCTAGAAACTTGAATTTTGAACCGTAACCTTGCAGTCTCATTCAAAATATGAATAATTTAGAAGTTTAAATTCATCCCACTTTATCTCTTTCAATAAGTGTAGTTTATTTTAATTGTTATGTTTTTGTTTAAATGAAAAATATATTGGCCTGCCCTAATAACTAATAGTCTTATATAATATCTTTCCAAAAAGAGGGCCTTTTTTTTATAAAATATATCAATAAAATTGCTTGTTATACACTCAGTATATTATATCAGTACCTATTATCGGTTTAATTAATTATTAGTTATGTAAAAAAAAGAGGTCCCGACTGCCTGGTTCACTAATTTCTGACTCACTATATCTACACATATTTTTATCATATTTATTATGAGAGTGGTTTCAATCAAACAGGGAGAACAAAATTGGGGACAATGTAAGTTCCTAAACAACCATAGTTTTAAAAACGTTCGCATCAAAGTCAGTTTTATCTTAGCAGGTAAAAATATTTTCACATGCCCAAATGGTATAAACGATATTCGGCCAAAAAGACTACCTACCTACTTATTCATTTTTTGGTCAAAATTATTAACTTCACCCAAACGACTATCACCTAAAAATGGTACTTATCCTAAATTCTGCACGAAGGAAAGTAGATATATTATTATAAATAATTATATTTCATTTTTTAATATAATTATAACATAATAATTCAATATAATATTATACTTAAAAAAATATCATAATATACAATATATTTCGTTTTCATACATTTTAATATTACATTTCATTATCATAAAAAATTCATATTTTATATATATTTTATAATTCAGTATTTTTTTCAAACATTTATATTGTATTTTATATAATATTAAAAGTTGTGAAATTTTTTCTGCCATGTAGGAACTTTCATAATATGCATCTTTGTTGTGTAAGAATTTACACATCTCATTTTTATAATCGTATGCCATATTTTTTACTTGTTACTCTCGTGTAGGAGCTTGCAATTCCTCAAAAATTTTTAAATCGATTAAAAAGTTAACCTTACATAATAGACATGACAAAAAGTTATTATAGAGTTATTTTGAAAACAACTATTGATTGATTTCTATATATTTTCTATATTCTACATATTTTTCATTTTTCAATCCATTGCATACCTAATAATAGTTGTGATATTATATTATAGTAATTATTTATTTGTCCAGAGAACAATTCACGTTGCAAAATGGAGACTCAGCAAGTCCGTGGGATTTGCAGTTGGCCAAGTGGTCACCCGTCGGTCACAGTTTGGCGATCGTGGATCATAACAACATATATTACATAAAAGACGTTAATAACCTGACGAGCACCGTACAGTTAACATTCACAGGTGGCTCGGAATTGTATAATGGCATTCCTGACTGGGTGTACGAGGGTAAGTACATTGTTCCCTTGTATTTTTTATAGTAGGTACGAAATTAATAATACATATTTAGTATCTTGTGAAAATAGATACATTTCTTATGAATCCCTAAAATTTCTTACAAAGCACTGTTTAAACCACGAATGTAAGTATACATAAATATACAGTTAGTATGCCTAACTACTTACATACCTAATTACTTATATTAATTTAATTTTATACATAGGTATAACCTACTATATATTTGAAAGGGTTTTTATATCTATATTTTAAACAATAAAAACACTTAGGTTTTTTCTGTATTAAGTAATTATTAATTAAGTTATAATTTTCAATTTGAGATAGGTGCCTACTAACTTAAATTTTAAATTCATCAGTTTTTATATTAAAATAATTTATTTTTAACTTGCTAAATATATACTTTACTATATAGGTATATAACTAACTTGCTCAGATTTGGATTTAAAAATAATATATCTAATAAAGAATTACATTGTTCATACATACCTATTTATCACAGTTTTGAAACTGAAGCGGGTATCAATCACAATTGTAGGTTATCATGTTTTTTTTTTTTTTGATAAATGTTTGATGTGCCCCCATCGCACGCCTGTCATCGAGATATGAGGTCACAATGATAGCTCAACTATTCCCAAATCCTAGCTAACGTCATGTAGATATTATGCAGATGTAACTAAACTGACGCTAAGGTCTTATCGATTCATCAGTTCTTACAATAGCTAGTTATTGTTGACGGTGGTGTAAAAACTATAGACCAACCTGCAAGTTTATTTAAAAACTATTATTATACTTACTGAGTGATCGCACAAGGGTCATAACCCACAAATTTAACAAAGTCACACATTTTTCAAACCAAAACATGTTTTATTAAAATGCATCCTGTAAAAATATTATAATAATATAATACGTATTATTACTATTATTAATGATTATTATGTTTGCGACTAATTACATTTGTTATCATTTTTCGTTCACAGAGGAGATATTTAGTTCAAACAGTGCCACGTGGTTTTCGAAGAAAGGGACCAGAGTGGCGTATGCGTCGTTTAACGACTCGTTGGTGCCCATGATGCAAATCCCCGTGTACGGTTTCCCAGGAAACCTGGCTTATCAGTACCCTAGTATTGTCAGTATTCACTACCCAAAGGTGAGCGTCTATTTTTTAATTATGTACTTGCATATTTTTTTCTGCACCATCGTATAATGGTTTCGGTCAAAATAATCTTTTTTGTGCTATTAATAATTCAAATAATCAAATCCAAAATCATTTGCATGTTTCTGAATGTTTTACAGATTAAGTAGAACATAAAATAAATGCATGATATCATTAAATCTTTAGTGAATACAGAATATAACAATCTTTCTCATTTTAATAATATTAAAATTTTTTTTTAAATTTATGATCGGTAAAATTGTAAATTAATGGAACGATTCATTATTTTAATTGTATTTTACTGTGTCCCACGTAACTAGATTGGCCAAAAATCCCGATTTATACTGGAAATGTATTTATTATTGCCTATTTCAGTTAGGCCTAATAAAAATTTCGAGAGGCTTAAATTGTTCTGTTTTAAAAAAATATGCCTCATTTTCATACTCATAAAAAATAACTAATAAAATATTGCAACCGCTATAATAGATGCAAAAAATGCGTCAGAAACTAAAAAAGTATTTTTTTATTCAATAAAAGATGGTAATTATACGATTAATTATCTTATTAAAAATAAATGTTTTGTTTTGGTAAATATTAAAATAATAACTGGTCTTGTTTTTAGTATTTTATATGTGATTTTCTAAGATGAATCGTTATTATTGTTAGAAATAAAAAAATATAGATTTGCATATTTTTCCTGGCATAAATACATGCCTATTTAATAAATTTTTTGTGCACGCAGTTCACAGCTTTGAATTTATAATTTTGTCATAATATTCGTTTTTCAATTATTAAACACGCTCTGTTTTTTTACCACCAATTTTGAAGGTCGGCGTTCCCAACCCAAAAGTAGAATTGTTCGTACAACGCCTGGATGTAATTGGTGATAAACCTGAACCCATACGCATTGAGCCACCGAAAGAGCTGACGTAAGTATTGAGTCAAAATATAATACGAATATATAATAAGTATAAGTCCAGTGATACCACAAACATACTTTTTACGGAGAAATTTCCCCAAACTATTTTAAGTGATTAGGTAATTACTAATTTTGTAAAAAAATATTTTTATATTTGTTATTATCATTAGGTACCTATTGAATAACTAATATGTTCATAAATATAACTGGTTTACTCTAGGATTCAGCAAATTTAATATGTAACAAAACGTGCTTTATTAAATTGTATCTAGTAAATAATACAGGATGGATTAGAAAATTAGGTCCATATCTCCAGAACCGCCCAATTAAAAATTTGAACTCAAACCCGGGGCATTCGTTTGTGCTTCGTTTGTGCTTGTTGATGCAGCAAATTTCTTCGTTTGAACTGAATCCCTTACAAGGTTATTTGAGATTAACCCTGGGCGGCGTCAGGGACATGATAATTGCAAACATTGAAATCGAATCCAGACCACAGTTGTTCGTTTGTGCTCGTTTTTGCAGTAAATCCCTTATAAGGTTATTTGAAATTTACCCTTGGTGGTGCCGGGGACATGATAATATTTAATTAATTATTGCTTAATGTCTGCGTTAGACCGAGCTTATGTCAGTAATAGAAATGCAACTTTTGTATTAGGAGCTGTTGTTCAATTGAAGGGACAAGATTTAAATAATATTGTTCTAAATAGAGAATTGATACAAAAAGCTCATCTTCAGCATAGAGAAAACATTGCATCACATATAAAAAGTAAACTTGATCTGTCCATTCATCTAGTTATTCATAGGGATGGGAAAATGTTACCAGAATAACAAAAATGAAACTTGTAGATTGTCTTGCAGTTTTAGTTTCTGTAAATGGTATTTTCAAGATTTTAGGTGTTCCTCCGTTATTAAAAGGTACAGGCAAAAAATTAATTGAGACAGTTTATAATCTTATTAATAACTGAAATTTATCAGATCGTAGAGAATTTATGTGTTTTAACACAACTGCTAGCCATACTGGACTTCTAAGTGGTGTTTGTGTATTACTAAAGGAAAAATTGGGATGACATTTAATAAAATTTGCATATCAGCATCATATTTTTGAAATTGTTATAGGTAAAGTATTTGAGCATTTATTAGGTCCATCAAGTAGACCCGGTATTGCATTATTTACAAAAATTTTAAATTCTTGGCCTAACATAATTTATTCAAGCATTTTAAAATGGTTTAATGAATACAAGTTTTGAAATTCGCGAACTAAAACTTATAAGAACTGATTTAGGTAAATTTATTATTGATCAATTTAAGCTAAAATACTAGTATTATAAGCGTTTTAAGAATTTAGATTGTTATCATATAGGTTAGGTTAAAATATTTTTAGGGAATTTTTATTTTTTTATGCCATAAATGTACTTTTTAATGAATTTTTAGGGTATCAACAATTCAACATACGGTCTTTAATACCACTATAATACATAAGAATCACAGAAAAACTTTCTGTAAGCTTGTATATATATATAATTAGAAATTTATAAAAATTCATATTTACTTAAACAATAAACTAAAAAATTAAATTATTTTATTCTATGAAGATACTACAAATTTTATTGAAAACTACTACTACTACTATTATTATTATTATTATTATTATTATTATTATTATAAGTATATAAGATATAGCATTATTAAACATAAAATATTCATATAAACGGTGATAAATGATAGTTTTAAATTGTCTCAACGGGTTACAAAATATTGAATAACTAAAAAAATTATGTGTTGCACTACCACCTAATCATCCAAGATATCATTTTTAAGATCAAAATGCTCCGAATAATATTCTGCTTTAGGATATGAAATTTAAAATGTATGTTGACATTAAAAACAGAAAAATGAAATGAAAAACAGTAAGATACATAGTTTTATCCAAATATTTTTTGTTTTGTAAATTATTTTAATGATTTAAAATTATGTAAAACAAACATTTTTAAAAACATTAATAATACGTTACAAGATGAATACAATTTGGAAAACTATTGAGCATATGATATAACCAATTATGTTTAAAAGAAAAAATGAATTCAAACATTTTTTTCATAACTTCATCGAAATCTTTTAACAAAAAAATTCAAATCATTTATATTTTTCCACTTATTATAATTAAATAGACACGGATTACAAAGTATACTTTATAGTAGATATACCTTCTGTCTGCAAATTATATAATATAAGTAATAATATTATTATGTTGTATATTAAGGTCTTTAAAGTTTTTAGAAATGGGCTTACAAGTAACTAGCTAAAAATAGTTTACAACACTCATTTCTACAATTTTTTTTTTTAATAGAGTTTTCTTGTTTCCGTTTTTTACAGGTGACTGAGTAATAATATTAATGAAACAGATTTTCCGCATTTAAATTTTCTGTGTTTCTATAAAATGTTGAAATTAGATATACCTACTTTATATTATTAAAATTTCCACCTTAAAATACTTTTCCACTATTCTACTGCCCGACGCCTATTTAAATGGGAGAGGGAATGTTTGAATATTAACAAAATTGACTTCTCAGAAAAATCTCATCTTTTAGAATCGTAAAATTTTGATAACTGTATTTTTTTTCATCTGAAAGAGACTTTCTGGAGCCCGCTGAGATCTCCGATTTTATTTGTTTTCAAATAACAGTGTGTAAAATTAATCGTAAGATAAAAGCTTAAAATCGTATTTATTTTAAATACATGCTTATTACTATACATTTTGATGTTAAATAAATTCAGCTACTATCTTATAAACAAACTGTAAATTGTAAATAATACTATTCACTTAACTCCTAATTACTACTACTTTGTCTTGTTTTAAATACTAAATCACTTTGTATATCTTTTTAAATATTAATGTAATATGTAAATATACTAATATATAATGTACTGTTACATCCAATGGCCATAGACACCGCGGATAGTTGTTTAATAAAAAAAAAAAAAAAAAAAAAAAAAAAATTCAGCTACTATTCAGGCTGTAGAATATTTTCCTTCTGTTAATTAAAATAATAATAATACAATTTTCTGATTCTTCAAAAAGGCTGGATTATTATAATTCTTGTAGTGGAGTGTATGTTTGAGGATGAAATAACATTAGCACTGAAAGTATTAATATAATAATAATATCGTAATGGTAGTCCGCTGGCAGTAAGTGATATTTTTTTCTTTCCAACAGTTGAAATTATACCTACACTTAAATATATTATCCTGTCATGCGCGCGATGATATGATTGTAATAAATTGGCGTATACAAAGTGGTAAATGAGCACGCACACAACCGAATATAGTTACCTAAAGTATAGACTTGATAATTTATATACATATGCTTTCGTAAAGGTATATATGTAAATTAATACGAGTATTAATCAGACGGCGTATTTAAACAATCGTAAACCTAATTATTTTAGGTACAAGCTTTTTAAAAGTATATATATAAAGGGTGTAACAGAAAGACTTAAGAAATGAAAAATTAAATCTACTAGTTAATAGTATGAAAAAATATGGAAATTCATCTTCAAATGGATAGTAAATAAAATGTGATTTACTATTGTGTCTGAAAATTTCCAAAAAAAAAATATTTAAAAAAAATTTTTTATTACATTTCGAATTATTTTATGGAAGTACTCCAAACGATATTGTACGTAGTATAGCGCAAAGTTCTATAGTTCTATACATTATACCAGACAATTATTTTGAACTTTTGAAGTATAAATCAAAACAAAGATATTGATTTCATTTATCAGGTCCTGTTACACCTCATATACAGAGTAATTCATCAAACATGCTCACCTCACTTTTGGAAAATTTAAATATAGATAAAGATCGTTGATCATATTCTTAAATTTTTTTTGTATTAATTACTATGATTATGATGAAGTGGCATATTGAAGCTTGTGTTTTGCAAATAAATCACCTTACCACCATTATACTAAAAATATTATTTAGTGGATTATATTTCTGTTTGTGTTTACGTATTGAAAAATCTAAATATGCAGTTTTTTAGTTTATGATTCAACTTCGTGTACTAATAGGATAATGGGTGCACGAATATATGCGAAAAATATTTAAGCGATTTGAAAATTTTAGTAAATAACACTATCAATTATTTATTGTTTCGACATTTATCATTTTAAAAAAGGTGCCAGAATAATAATTATAATGCTAGATCCAAAAATTACATAATTTATTTTTGTAAAACAATTTTAAAGACTAAAATTTATATTTATAGTATAAATATTTTAGTAACTAAGGAACTACTCGTTCAATTTTTGAATTAGGTAACTACGTCAACATTTTCAGAAAAAATATCCAATAAATAATTTACAGTAGAAAAACAGAAATTAGCAGCTACACAGGATATATTATTACTCCTTAGTAGTACCTAGGGAAAACCATCTTAAAAATAGTATTGTCTTAAAGTATATTTAATTTAAGGAAACATTGAGGTGAGCGCACTTGGTGAATCACCCTGTGTATATGTGTGCCTATATGAACGTAAAAGACGCCTAATGAAAACAGAACTAGATTGCGTCTAATTCTTATATGGACGTGTGATGTGTGAATTTACATATTTTGCAACGCACACAAATATAAATTAATCGCTTTGATAAGAAATGTGTTTTAGGTGAATCGTCAGTGCAAAATAATATCTTGTTTGACATATTTTACCAAGGTACGAATAATTCGTTTCCTATTCTCGATTCAGTTCCCGGCGACGACTACGTCTTAAGTGGTTATACACCCAAATAAAATCGTAGGTACCTACATAATTAGCATGATACAATTTATTATCAACTGTGAAACAGCTGAAAATTTTTATAACTTTATAAAACGCAGCTGCAGTACTACCAAGGCAGATAATTTACTATTCTTTTATATCATTTTGATTGAGATCAACAACTTAGGAGTAAGAATATAATATTTTGTTTCCTCTGAAGATCGAATCATTTAAAACAAATTTTATTTTTATTTTCGTTTTTCAAGTAATAAATATCATTAAATATTTTTAAATTATTTTTGTAATCAATATTAGTAATGAACTTAAAGGTAAAATATAATTAATAATAACTTTTGAATTGAAAATACAAAATCATCTAAAAAAATGTGTGTTACACATTGATTTTTTAAATAATTTAAAAAATAATTAATACCAAATTATACTATTTTCATAAGAGCTTGTCATTGGCAAGTTGAATATATGAATAATCTGCAGGAGAATTGTATTTGTGAAAACTTTAATGTGAAAAAATGCCATTTCATTAAACAGTTCAATTTAAAACACGTGTGTAATTATAACTATATGTCTATATGGCCATCTTAGTAATTTATTAATGTAGGTACAATAATAAATTCTAACTAAGGGGAGGAGGAGCGTTATAATAAGAATGTTTTACTGCACCTTATATTATACTATCGCAGCTAGTCGAACAGCTGCTGTCTCGTCTGTCATTGGACATTTCAATTTTTTTATTTTATAAATATCAATATTATGTGGATTACCAAATTATTATTATGTATAGCTCCTACTTAATAATTGGTTTTCGAATCTTTAAAGTTCGAAATACTGTTCAGATAATTAATTTATGAGGGAAAGAAAATAACAATTTATATTATTAAATAAATCATTTGGTAAATTGTATTCTATGTTTGAATTTCAGATCAGTCACTAGAAATATCATTCTAAATACGGTGGTATGGTCAGATGATACAAACTTATTTGCTATGTGGATGAACCGTATACAGAACAAGTCATACTTAGTTCACTATTCTGTGGTCGATTCTGCAGAAAGTATTAACGTAAGTTTCATAAAATAATATATAAATGGTATTTAACTTAATATGTATTTTTGAAAATATTCGTACAATAAAATAAAATAAGGTTAATAGAATTTTAATAAGTAATTTATTATCCTAATAATAATGTATACAAATAAAACATAAGATAAACATTTTAAAGAAATTATCATAAAAGTATTCTAATTAAAAATACCACAAAAATAATTAATCCAATGTTATTTAAACATAATAATATACAATTTATCTGTGGGAAATATCAATAAATACGTGAATGAACATATGTACACAGAGTCACAGAACCTTAATATTGTCAAACTAAAACAATTTAATTATCATTACTTTTGTTTTTATCAAAAGAGTATACCTAATGAATATAGCGTTTTTTTTTGTGATAATGTGCACAAGAGAGTACCTATAAGATTATATTATATTATCATACAAATGTAAAACATTATAATATATGTGTATAGTAGTGTATACGTATTGACTAATTAAGTTAAGACCTTAAATTAGAATATAAATAGTTGATTATATTATAATCATTTATTAACTAGGGTATTTCGCAATCAGGTCTACAACTACAGACTGCAGTATGGGTAAATACTCAAGCAAAAATTATATTTTATTATTGAACACATTTTTAAAATAAGAAAACATATTTTTTATGTTATACGAGTACATGTTATATTTATTATATACTGATAAACAAAAATATTTGAATGGCAGAAAGACGTAGTAATAATAACGTAAGATACCTACATATTATATAAATATTATTTATCATAACACGTCATTATTTAAAAACATTTAAGTATTTTATTCCTGATACATTTAAAAATTATTTTGCTCACGGTTAATATAGCTTAAAATTAGTCTAAATAGTTCGAAAATATTTTATTGTTATAGAAAATAAATTTGGTACAATATGCTTATATATACCTAATGATATTATAAACGTTATAAATAAAATAGTCATAGGTATAATAAATCTAATATAACCATAATACTTGACCTCATATATATATATATATATAAAAAAAAATTAAAAAATGAAATAAATACAATTATTATTATAGTTACTAATTAAGGCAGTATTGGTAAACAAACATTTAATACAATATGACATGTATTTATCTCAAACTAGTACTGTCTTAAGTTTATGAAAACGAATTAAATTTAAGTGTTGAACCATTCCAATAAATGAATTCAGTGACTCGGCGGCATTATTATATTTTATTGCTATGTACTTCAAAATAATTATAGTATGTTTACTAACCCCTTGGCATAATTTTTAAACACGAACGTGTGATTATCTCTCCTTACAGGTAGTGACTTTTGCTCAACCTGGGGGATGGTCGGACTTCACACAAATACCATTGGTTGGTGACGGACACCGTCTGGCTATAATTTTTCCCACGAGACAATTAAACGGAGATGATTTCAGGCACTTGGTCGTGGTGGAACCCGATGGAAAACTCACTCCAATAACAAGTGGCAAGTTCGAAGTTCTCGAACTGCTCAAATGGGATGTCCAGTCAAATTACATGTAAATAAACTTCGATTTTATAGCAATGGTTCCAGATTATTGTGTTAATTAGTGGATGGATTTTTAAATCTACTTTTCGAAATGTTTGATTCAAAAACAAAAAACCACACAATAATTGTTACTGTAGCCATTTTTTTATTAATATTTTTATTTAACTAAGCTTAGCAAGAAAAATAAATATTAAATTAATTGCAATATTGTCGAGTTAAATTAGGCCATAAATTTAGTTGTAATTGCACCTCCTCCTCAAATAAAAAACATAAATATGCAGCACATGGTCAATTGAACACAACCCATTACATTGCCATACACAATAATTTCTATATAATCAATGTACAGTGGTTAACCCATACCTTAAAATATCGAAATACCTTATATATCGTAAATAATTGTTTCATAAGTATTTTTTATAGAAATTTAAAAATTAAAAATTAATTTCAACGGGCCTATAAAATATCTGGAGCACTGTACCTACTCCAGTTTAAATCAGTCTTGTGGAGATTTTGCGGCTATAATTATGTTTTATGTAGATGGTTCTATTCTTGTTAGCATAAATTTGAGTTTTTATATATTAGATTTGATAATAATACTATATTAGGTGCCTAGGCAACAAAGAGTTTATCAGTAATAATTATTAATAACCTTTTTTTTATTATTATTGTTATTATTAATATTAAGCCCGGTAAATATAGCCATTACGTGTTTGTAGGGAAAATGATTGGTCTACAATACGTATTATATATGCGCAAGTATTTTGTTGCTATAAATTCTGGATGGTAGTTAGCAACGCTGGCCGGTGCGTACACTCAAACCGCGTACGAAACTGAGTGTAGACACCGGTAACAGTGGTAACACCAATCCACAGTAAAAACAATTATAATACATTTTGGTTTTGTCTATTATTATAGTTACTATTTGGCCAACACGGAAGAAAATCCCGAAGAAAAGTACCTGTATAGGGTGTTGGTTAAAGAACAAAATTCACCAGAATGTATATTATGCCAGACGGAATGTAAAAATCACAAAGCGGAGATGAGTGCGGAAAACGATTATTATGCACTCATATGCTCTGGTCCAAACATACCAGAAGTCAAAATATTCAAAACGGTATATAAACCCAATAGTGATACACTAATATTTCGTGGTAATATATCAAATCAGATGTAGCATTTTATATCTTATAATACCACGGTAGTAATAATTAAGACTATGATGATTTGAATGCAAAATTTAATATGTTTTGAGAATTCCAGTCAATGGTAATTCTCGTAATAATTCATTTACGTTCAAAAGAGGATTGAAAACTATATTTATACCTATAACTATAACTATGCATTCTATGAATTTTTAAATTAAACATAATTGATATTCAAAATATTAACTCGAGGACATATTTTACCATATTTTATTTTATAGTTATATAACTATATTACAATTGTTATTAATTATCGGCTTGGATTTGTAGGTATGCATTTGAATATTTTAAATAATTGATTTTACTGACTGTTAAAACGTAAGCACAAAATATGTTTCATAAAAGTGTGATAAAAAATACGAATTGTTTAGAGAGCATATTTTACAGTAATATTTGGTATTTTGTGCTGTTTTTAACTTAAAAGAAAACAACGTACCTACTAAATATGAATAAGAATTTATTCAAAGACTGCCAGTTTATTGCAATGTTTGTATTATTATATTTTTTTAAATTGTTATCTTGCGTCCTTGCAATATAAATTATAATCAATGAATAATTAAATATTGTTGTAACCCATTTCATATAAATTTAAAATCAAAATCATATTTTTTTCTTTTTTAGAACATAGTTCTTTGTGCATGTTTTATTGCGTATTTGGTGATTAAACGTATATTTTTAAGAACATAATATTTCATAATTTTTAATAAATATAAATCCGAGCCTTAGTAATAACTAATATGTCATAATGCCAATAACAATGACTAAAATATTATCACATGTTAATTATTATTATACGATTTACGTACCTAGGTACGTGTTTTTTTCATATGCTGTAGGTAGTACGGTTATAATTGGACATTGCTCAACAACTACTCAAGTATGAGGGGTGGTGGTCCATTTCTGAAAAAAAATATAAATTGTGTGGGCACTTGTAAATTTATTACAACAACGATTTGTATTTTGTATTTTATAGTATGCATATAAACATATTTCATGTATTTGTTTAATTAAAATGAATACCTATATAAAAGTACTGTTAAATCATTGATGTATCAATTTTATAAATTTTTACTTTTAAAACACTTCCCATTAATAAATCCTTTTCCCGGGCCTGACATAACTAGGTTTATAAAACATGATGGATAATGACGATTTAGCTATTAATATGAAATAATGAACAATTATAATTATAAAGGAATATTATAACATATATAAAAGCTAACAACGAAGATATTAAGATTACTTAGAGAAATTACTACTAAGAAACGTTAAATAAGGTTAAACCAATCAAAAAATATATATATAGTTATGTATCTCAGTATTATTAGATTATTAAATAACCTTAAATATTTTGACAAAGTTTCAAAAAAAAAGGCAAGAATATTTTGAAATATTTATCGATAAAATATTAATATTTCATGAAAATTCAACTCACTATATTATAATTAATAGTTTTTAATTATAACCAAAAACGTAAATAAATTCTGTCAAAAACTGATTTTACGTAAAAATTGCAATTTTCCATATTTTTTTTCCTGATTAATTTGAAAAGTACTAAAAATGTTTAACTCTTTACCCCCCCCCCTCCCACTCTCTCTCATTAAGTAGACAATTTATCCAATTTTCTACTAGTAATTACTCTTATTAATATTATATAAAATAGTAAACATATTTAACTAATTTAATAAAAATAATTAACTAAAAATTGGATTTTTTCAATAATATATGATCGTCTCTTTAGTAATATGGTTCCATGCATGTTTTTTTAAGACTGGTGAAAAGGTTTTGGAGTGGGAAACGAACGAAAAACTCAAAGAACTAATATCTCCAATCACTCTTCCCCGAGTGTCGTTCATCGACGTGCCCATCAGTAATGAATTCAAGGCTCGCGTCCGACTAATACTACCACCGGCCGTCGACGAAAGCTCGGACATCAAGTATCCTCTGTTGGTCAACACGTAAGTGACGGATCCACTAATCTTATAAGCTCAATATTGAAAAATATTATAGATATCAAATCTTGCCTCAATAATAATATCTAAAGGAGGCCATTAATTAGTTAAAAAATATAAGTTTACTTTAAAAGTTAAATATACCACCCTAGTTTAACTTACCTACGCCTTATTGTTGAAATAGCTTAGCCTTTTTCAATTGATTTAAAAACAATTTATTTTGTTTTCTTCTGGTTGACTTCTAACCCCATGATCTTGCCTGCTTCCAAGGTTTTATTTTGGTTTGCTAAACTTCGTTTCAAGAATTTCTCAGAATGATCATATCGTCCGCATAAGCAAGGATGGTTTCAATTTCACATACTTACATTTTTCGAGTTTCATTAACTGTTTTCACTACCCATTCCAGAACAATGTTGAATAGCATCTGTGACAATGCATCTCCTTGACGAAGACCGGATTTTACTTCGAACTTTTCTAACAATTTCTGTTGGTATTTTACTTTCAAATTAGTTTTTCTATTACACATCTTGATTAAATTTATATATTTTTGAGGGATACCTAGATATCTCAGGACCTTCAATAACTCTTTTCTCTTAATAGAATCGTAGGCTTGCTTAAAGTCTATGAATACAAAGTGTAGGTCCTTATTATATTCGTAATGCTTCTCCGCTATTTGTCTGATGGTATGGATATTATGATCGATTGTTGATTTTCTTTTTCTAAACTGGTATTCCCCAATGATCTCTGTCGCATATGGGTTTATTATTAGTTGCAGTAGCAATCATGTAAATACTTTATATCCTGTGTCTAATAATGATATATCCCCATAAGTTACCTTTTAAGTTAGTATTTTTCTATTATTAAGTATTAACTTTAAACTCTATCAGTTAATAATTCATTATCCACTAACTATTAAATTCTAACTACACTACTTGTATTTAATTAATTTACCCACGTTTATCTTAAACCTTTTGTCTATAGTTATCACAAAACTAAATACATTGTCTTAATATATTATGCATAGTTATGCTGGTCCTGGATCAAATTTGGCTATCAACAAGTTTTCGTTGGAATGGAACATGTTTTTTAGTTCAAGCAAAAATGTGATTGTCGCTCAAATCGACGGTCGTGGGTCTGGAAGAAGGGGTAATAGAAACATGTTTGCAAACTACCTAAAATTGGGTACCTACGAAATCGAAGACCAGATATTCGTCACGAGGTACACAATAATTTTCATATAATAATTACTATAAAATTAATAACAATAATTATTATTTATGAATAACATTTTAATAAGTGACTCTTCTTGAAAAACCAGCAGATACAATATTCAGGATATCCTAGGGTCGTCCTGTTTAGAGTTTTTACCTTTTTCGCAGCCGAAGTGCACCCGTTAGTCGTTAAGTCTAATTCACAAATTATAATGAACAGCCAAATTGCGTCCGTAGTCTTTTCGAGAAATTTTATTGAACAACTTGAGTTCGTTTGCAGTCTATCGACAAATTGTATTGAATAACCTCATTAGTCCTCGATACACAGCCGAACTTTTAAAAGACAGAACCGAATGTATTACATGAGTATATAGTGTTATATTAACAGCTGCTGTGGCAATGGCAGGGTATTTGATTTGAATTTCGATAATAACTGATTCCCAAATAGGTACGACTAATTTACGGTCAATAAATGTGAGTTGTGAACTGATGCACAAAACAGTGCCATAATAGAGTTACGTTTGTTTTTAATTTTCAAACAATGCATGGTTGAGTAATATATTTCTAAAAAACTTAATTATATTTTTTGATAGTTATCTTCAAGAACGGTTTTCTTTCATTGACAAATCGAAAACCGCAATTTGGGGTTGGAGTTATGGTGGTTACACGGCTGCTATGGCTTTGACTAAAGATAACAAAAACGTGTTCAAATGCGGATTGTCCGTCGCTCCTGTCACTGACTGGATATACTACGGTATAATTATATAACATATTATAATATATTAATACGTATATTATTTAATTTAGATATTTTGTTTTTGTGTCACGTTCTACGTGTATTCAATTGCTTAAATTATATTTGAATTCGTGTAATTAATAAATTAAATATAATATAAATGTCCATTTTTAGACTCGATATACACGGAACGTTACATGGGCTTGCTTCAAGACAACACGAGTGGGTACAAAAACGCCAGTCTATTAACACACGCTGAGAAACTTCGTGGCAAAAAATATATGGTTATACACGGCACGTATGACGACAACGTTCATTACCAACAATCTATGATGCTTTCCTATGAACTGGAACGAAGAGTTATACTTTTCAGACAACAAGTAAGTACTGCTGTTGAAGATTGAAAATATTAAATAACTTTCTAATTCATTAGTGTAACTAAAAAATCTAAAATATATAAATACAATTTTTTTAGAAGTTCAACTAAGGACGAAATTAGATATTCGAACAAAGATAATTACAAAATTATGATTATTTTGTTATAATTTAAAAATGTTATACGAAGAGTCATGAAATCTATCAGTCCCCATAATCTGCTATTTACTGTACTTTATACACATAATATCGAAAATAATTTGCTGTATATGATGTTTTTAGCAAAATTAATTCAACTTGCTAACAGTTTTACTTATAATAAAATAAATTACTAGCAATAAAAATCAATATCAAATTAATAGCAACAATATCAAAAGATAATTTAAATATTAGAATACCATATAACATAAAAGGCTGACAGGTCACCTTCGTTTAGAATCCTACTTTTGTAAGAGTTAAAAATTCCGTTTTAAATGTCGTAGATAATACGAGTAGATACCCATGCTATCATAAATATTTATTTTTTGTCTTATTTCATCCTTTTACATGTTATAATGATCATTAAATATTTTAAATTTTGTAACTCATTCAATTTCAAGATACCTGTTCTAAATCTCAAATCCTTAATTTTGAATTAGGTGATCGAAAACTTAATTTACGATAAAAACAAATATCAACACTGGAGTGAAATGATACGTTATCATAAAATTAAATATTCAGTTACATAATTAACGTGTTTTACAAATACTCTAGTCTTAAATCTTATTACCTATAGAATATTACTTTTTAGGTATTGATTTTAGCTAATAATTTAATGATACCCAATTATAATACAAATCTCATATATTTTGATTGTTTTATTAAAATTTATCGATTTTCCCATGAACCTAATTACGAGTATTACGCTGAATACTAATAACTAGACATACTCGATCTCAGATTTCGTTTAGCACTTTTTAAATTGCACAAAAAACACCAGACAAGCACCGATACAATGTATCTAATCTATTACCAACGCCAACCAAATTTGATATTTACTGGAGATTATGACTGAGATAACTATTGATACTCCAAATTCACAGGTTTCAACTTTTAAATTTACAAAAGTAAATCTATCCATTTTTTACCATTGTGAGACTCCTAGAATATATGGTTTACTTTTAACAGCCATGACTTTGTACATAATTCTGTGTTATACCACACACGAAACTGTGAAATCATAGCCAGGCACGATGGCTTCAGCTAAATTCACGAACATGATATGATAGCGCCATCTAGCATTCTGCGTATATACTTAGTCCAACAATTTCTAAACTCAGAATAGATGGTCGCCACTCTGCCTTATTCAGTGGTAGATCGACTTCTTCGTATATATACGACCTGTTGGTTAGTTCACTTGTGGAGGTCTGTTGTGCGACATACGTCCGTAAAAGCCGTATGGCAATATTAAAACCTGAGTGAATAGTTCTTAGTCATTACACACACAAAATTGCTCCGTCTGGCCCCATAACCCAAGGCCAGACCGGGCTAGTAGGTACTCGATACTTCCCACAAAAATGGGATTTGTATCGATTATCGAATATATGGTTTAAAAAGGGTACATCGCGTCTGTCCACAAAACTTCGACCTCCACTAAAATTTTGCCATTTTAAACGACTATTATAATTTTCAAATTTATTATTTTTTTCATTCATTAATATGCAAATTTGTGACTATTTACTATGCGTTAGTACTTATACTATACTATACTTATAAATATATATATATATATTTATACACCGAAAAATGTAAAAACGTAAGATCTATTCAAATAATTGTGATTTAAGAATGTAACACAATTTACAGTTGAGCGGCTTTACTTTTGGTATTTTTATATTTTACACAAAACTGCTGCAGTAAAATAAAAGTTGATTTTTAATTTTAAGTAAATAAATATGCAATAATCGATATAACTAAAAATAAATATTTGTAAATTGGAATTTTCTTTAAAACAGAAAAAAAAACCAAACAGTTTGTAGCACATTACCCTAGGACAGAGCAATGTGTTATATATCTAGGGTAAAATTATGCAAGTTATTCAACATACATTTTTATACTATTTTTAGTTTAAAAAGGCTTTTCGAATAATTAATTATAATTAACCCGTATTGAAGATGAATATTTAACTAAATACACAATGTTATACAATGAATACATTATTATTATTATTTTTTTTTTTTACAGACTTATCCAGATGAATCGCATGGTCTAGTGAGCGTTCGCAATCACGTGTATCAAACAATAGGATCATATTTATTTGATTGTTTCCACGACAGATTGTGATCTCAATAGCGACAATAGCTATAATTATTAAGTACAGACATTGTATAACTTTTCTGAAACCATTTATTATTGTTATATATTTTGAATTATTATAATATTATTTGTTCTCGTTTCAATAAGTGAAACATCATTCATCGATGGTTTTTTTTTATTATTTATTTTCTTTTGAATATACTTAAACCCGTGAAATTTTGTTTATCATAAAAAAATAATGCACTGGTTATACATACTTAATACATTTAAGACGTTTTCATAATTTTGTATTTAAAAATAATTGTTTTTATTATCAAGTATTCTATAGACGTTTATTATTAAGTGCCATTTATATTAAATCAGCTATTAAATACACGAATATTTCAACATTAAAAATCGTTATTCATAATGTTATATTCATAGTTCGACGTAAATTGTTTGTTATTTCTGATTATAATAATCCACTCTAGCTTTTCATTAAAAAAATAGCATCATTGAACATTATAGTATTATGAATTTTCGAATATAAGATAATCAGATAATTTACGTTATTTTTTTTTAAATTTTGTAAAAGATTATATTTTAAAAAACGTCCATATTTTTGATATTTTTTGATTGAGGTAAGAAGTACCTTCGAGAACAATATAATATTATACTGATTGTATATGCATGCAAGAGAAGGAAATACCCAAAGAACCGATAGATTAATAGATTAACCGATTAGGTTTATGAATGAGAAAAGTGTTTCGCCTCATAATTTGTGGGCAAGCAAAATTACATACATGTTGATTTAGCCTGGATATGCAACTTTAAATACACAACTACGCATAAGAATACGAATCAATTGATTAAGAAATAAACAAAATGATACAATTTAGTTTATAGAGACTGGAGTGGTCGATTCGGACTGGTGTATTTGCCACAGTGTACAAATACAATTAATTGAGAATTGTGACCACTTAAAATTAATTTATAACTTAAATAGGTGAACGATAGCTGGTTTTTCCGATGAATGACGCAACTAGTGACTATGGTGACCTCTTATATAACCCACTTTGGTGCCACTACGAATCGGTAGTGAAGTATTTCGTAAATTTTCATATATTTATATTAAACACGATTCTACGTCATTTTAAACGCAACATTGCCATTTTGAAAACAAAATATATTATATTATTTTAACATAGGTAATATAAAAAACTTTCAGGAAAACATGATTTTAGTGTACATTAAAAAAAAAATGTAGGCACCAATAAAATAAATTCCAAATTAATCAAACAAATTCATAATGTACCTACCTACTCGACTCACTCCATCATTCATAAATAAGTATATGAAATATCCTATAAAGTATTAGTCATTAACAACGACATACATTATTATAGTTACAATATAATGTATATTATTCTACGTATATTAAATACTCTAAATTTCAAGTACCCTTGAATAAATGTTTAAATTGCAATAGTGTACCTAACTAAAATTGTTATTCTTGGATATTTAATATCTATGTATTTTCTTATATATTTTACTTAAAATAACTATAAAAAAAAAACTGTGTTTGTATAGTTTTTAGATTTTTATTGCATCAGAATTAACTAGGTAATTACGTAGTTACGTGGAACCTTGTATTAAATTTTCAAGTTTATTAACCCAATAAATAAATTTTATTGATATTTATAGAAAAATAAACAAAACATTGAAAACTGCATATAAATAATATATAAATTGTTTAAATAGTTCGAAAATTGTTTTAAACATAGAAATTGATGAAATGAACATAATATGGTGTAAATTTCAAGTTCTTACAGTTATTCGTTTTTGAATAACAACAATTGTTTTAATTTAAATGCTCATAACAATTTAATTTGACTTTCCAGTTGACATTCTTTATTTGATAAAAGTAGACAAACTCATGTAAAATCTTGTATTAAATTTTCAAATCTTAGATTTAAAAAGATAAATTTTTATGAAATTCTAACTCAAAATAAATATTGTGACTATGTATTTTTAATTTTTTTTCTAATTACCATTGTGACAATGTATTAGGCGCCTTTATTAAATTTTGAAGCTTTTTACCCAACGAATAAAATTTTATTTTAATTTATGAAAAAAAACTAAAAAGATGTTATAAATAACTTAGAATTGAAATATTTTAAAAATGTTATCAACTATAGAAAATGTCAGTATAAAAATTCAGTGAAAATTATCGTCTCAGACTCATAATCTAATATAAGCAAAATAGCGAATAAATTATACTCTCTATTTTGATAATTTTAATATTTTTATATGTCATATAATTTGTGTAATTAACTATCAGCTAATAATTTTCATTATTTAATACATTTTTATAACTCTCAATAACTCTTATAACTATTTAATATAGTTATATTATTATTATGTTTTATATTTTATCCCAATACTTGATTTTTTTATTAACCAAACGCCTAAAATTAAAGAAAAAATTTAATTTTTCAAAAATCATATGAGAAAACAATTGTATGGCTACGTTACATTTAAAATTATGCAGAATCATGAATGTTTATCAATAGCGATATAAATCTACACGATTTGCGGAATCGCGTTATAAACGCAATCAACTTGGTTAATTTTATGTACAGTGAACCCTAACTTAACGACACCTGTATATAACGGACAACTCTCTTGACGAACAAAATAACCAGGTTCCAGCAAAAAGATAAGCATTCTAATGTATTTAAACCTGTCTACGGACTCTTTCTATTACGGACACAAGTTAGCCCGGCGATTTCATAACGGACAAAAATACTATGAAACACCGTCTATAAAAAATGTAATTCAGTGAAAACACGGATTACGACTGATTTCATCATTTCCGATTACTATTATGACAACGTTAGTTGCGAGTAGGTAACTAGGTACCTATTGAATTTATGAAGTTGAAATACAAGAAAAAGAGGGTGCTACACACACATCTATTGTCTCCGTCTTATAAGTGCGTGACATACCGAATTTACGCTTATAGAAGATCACATTTAGATCCGTTAGTTTAAAAGTTAGAGTAAATATTTACCTACTATGAAACTTGATGGTAATAACATTATCTGTGTTTGTATGAGGATACGATAGTTCAATTTTTTTGCAAGTTATGCATGAATAAAAATGCTCATAACTCGTCACTTAAAAACTAATTTATCGTAAAAAACCCACATGTAAACATATAGATAATATTCTTTCCATAAAGTTTCCTTATAGGTCTCAATTTACTCTAATTTTGAAACTAACGGAGTTAAACGTGATCCACTAAGCATAAATTCGGTCTGTTACGCACTTGTAAGATGGAGGTAACAAATAATGTGTGTAGCGTCCTCTTAATATAAAAATTCATAACCAGTGCTTCTGTAGAGCGATTATTTAGTGTTTCAAGTGACATATTTTGTTCTAAAAAAAGGTCGCGTATGAGTGACAAAAACTTTAAAGATACACTATTGTGTAAAGTTAATTTAAAACATAAATATATATAAATTTGATAACTAAAAATTGGGTATTTTATATCATTAATAGCACTTGGCTACATTGATTTTTTAATGGATTTTGATAAACTGTTACCAGTGAGATCAGCCGAAAGTGAAAATCAACTGAACGAGTTAATAGTATACCTACCAATGAATATTATGAAATATTTATAAAAATAAAACAAAAAAGCTGTTTGTGGTAACCACTTTAAAACAATTGGGTCATATTCAATATTTAAGTACTTAAAATTATACATAATGTTTAAATACAAATAATTGAATAGACATTTTAATTTCAAACGGTTATTATATCTTGACTATGGTATGACGTAATCTCGAATTTTATGAAGAATTATAAGAAAATATGAGGTATATTGTATTGAATTTTTAAACCTAGAGTACGAAAATTGAAAGCGTTATGAATTTTCAATCATAAAATAGTTTAATTATAATACTTATTTTATCTCTTAAAAAAAATTAATAGTACGAGTATAATCGTATAATATATAACATGATTTCCCTAATTATTGCTTAATGCGTACACAACTACATTATAAGACACAGGCTATTAGCTTTTATTTTTATTAATTTTACGTTGTGACATTTCCCAGATATTTTATATACTGTAAAAATATAAATTATTGAATTTTTCATCAAATGTTTGCCAAATATACACTATTGTGCAAACGTGCTCAATAAAATGGTAAAACGGATACCTACCTAAATATTTCAAAAATGCAAAAACCTCAAAACATGAAAAATAAAATTTCATTTATTTAACCATACCTAGTACCTTTACCTTGAAATGGATTTCTATGTCATCTAACATTAAATATGACTTAAAATAATTGGTATACAAATGCATAAACTTACATAAACACTGCTTATAAATAATAAACTACCTATAGTGTTAATTTTAAGATTCGGATTCTCGGCGTTTTCGTCATTCTCGTTCTTTAAAATATGTTAACAGATATCATTAATTGGTTTCGACATTTCAATTTAACAATTAAATATCGATTTGGTAAATATGCGGTATGACGTATAGTTTGTGCATTGCTAAATTTATTAGGTGCTCTTTATTTGTACAGTTGGTACTTGGTATCATTACTTTTTAATTAGGTGACTAGCCACAGAATATATTATGTATCTATATCTATACATATTTTTTTAACCTAGCAAAGTCACAATTTTTATGATAGGTTGAAGATTTCATAAGTATACATGGTCGTTGAAAATGGATGGATTAACTTTGAACCCAATTTTGAATCATTAAATACGAAAAAACCACTCTGAGTGGAGACACATCATAGGTATCAAGTGTCAGTATTTATCAGTTACTAGAATGAACATAATATTGTACTACTTGCTATTTATATTACTAAAAGAAATTGTTTTTTAAAGCTGTATATAGTAAACAATAGTCCATAGAATTAGAATACTTAATATAATTAAGTATTATTAGTATTAAAGAGTAGATATCTAACATACTCTATTAAAGAATAAAATCACTATTTTTTTCAAATCAGAGATAGTCTAAACAATTTAGGAGACCTCTAAATTTGATCTGTTTAAAATTGTATAGGTACATTTTAGGCACTAAATAACAATCAAGTCGCTGTACCGATTGAGTGAAACCCAGTTAGTAGTATTCAGACAATTAGACAAGACAAGTAACAAAATAAAATAAATTAAAAATATAATTAATGTATCATAATTGATTACTCTACTAGCTATAACGAAGTAGACCATTAGATATATTTAAACTATTCAATAATATCCAGTTACTTGTATAATATAATTGAATGATAATTTTAATTTAAATAATTTAAAAAAAATCATGTACAAGCATGTAAGTACTGATTTAAATATTAGATCATCCACGGTGGTGGTAGATTAAGTAATTCAGGACTCAACAAAATTTAATACATATCACTTTTTGAGAACCAGTTATCCATTAGCAATCTATCTAGTAAGTATCTACAAACACAGAGAAATTGGTAGTCATCGCTTTAACACAATTTTGCCGTCAATATTCTGACGTAAAACCATTTCACCATTAAATATTTCTATCAAAAATATCAAATTCGTATAATTAATTTTGAAGATATAAATAAAAACATAATACATATTATTATAATGAATTCATCAATATATTTAATAATACCTAATTAATTTTAAAGGTGTATTTTGAGACCTTGCAAAAATTAAGTCCAATTTAGATTTTTGTGAATAGCTAGGTTGTTCGGAACGGTTTTTTTTTGGCCACCTATTTATGTTTGCTCGGGATAACACAGGTGTGGTGGAGATAAGATGTCCGGCAAAGCTCTCCTCTCCACTGTCCGGTGACAATTCGTCAGCCGATGGCCAGCCCGGCGTCCGCTTGTATTCTTGTCATTTTCCAACGGACAACGGTCGAACTGAGCACAACGTCGTGCTCGTTCACCGTCTTTGCGTGTTGCAAAAGAACCTCGTGTGAAGACGAGGTGTGATTGACGTCAACTTGTGATCGGGTTGAGTCGAGTTTTTTTCTATAATATCATCGTCGTTCTACATCGTGGGATCATCATACGTCAACGTGTCCATTATTGCTGTCGCGGTCAGGTCATATTATACATATTATATTATAGATTGTCCATTCGTGGTCAGTGGCCAACTAATTGGCAACTGTCAATATTATTATTATTTTGTTATTGGGACCTTAGTGTTCAATTATTCAACTTTGTTATTACTATATATTTTTTTATACATTACGGCAATTGAGGTCGTTTTACTCAATATTATATTATATTTATGTTCCATTATGTTAATGTCATGGGCGCCCGCATATTATAATAATTAAGTGTCCTATGCTTTGTATTATAATCATTTAATAATTAATATATACCGTACGGTCACCGGCCGTAATATCCTTATACGCAAAATCTTATATTTTTTGCACTTGTGTGGGTAACCCCTCCCGCTCCTGTCCTAAATACAAATCGCGAGTCGTTGCCGATAACCGCCGTAATCATAGGATTGGCATCGGCGAAAACATAGGTAGTCATAATTTTTATTGATATGATCGGCGTTATACAATATACCAGGGGTGGGCAACTGGCGGCCCGCGAGCCTTTTTTATCTGGCCCACGCTACATTTTCAAATTGCATTAGGTCGATTTTGCCGCGTTGTCATTGGAAGCCACACATCCTCAAAACTCTCACTAAACTGCAAATAACTATTTATATTTAAATATTTAATTAAATTATTTTCAATAACGCTTTTTGTATTACCTATGTCCTATTTCATTATAAACAAAATAAATGCTATTTAAAATGTATATTTTGAATGACCTTTTTTTTTTTTTTTGCTTTCTATGCTCTGGCCCGCTATACTTTAAATTTCTAAAAATTGGCCCTATAGTAACTGTGAGTTGCCCATCCCTGCAATATACGGTGCTGTTAGTTTATACAAAACCTAATGCGAAATTGCAGAGTTTTCGAATACATCGGAAAGTAGGTGTTTCGGACGACTTTTTAAAACTTTAGTTACCCTTAGGTAACCTACTATTCCTTTTTCTACAAGGCAGTAAGAGCAACATTTCTGTTCAATAAAAGAAACTATAACCCACCTCCCTCAAGTTATCATTGGACATTAGTACAGTCTGCCCTTTTATTTGTTTATTATGTTGGCTTTCCATTCACAGAATTTCGTCTTGAAATATTTAATATATTAATATTATGTTCTTACAGTAATTATGAGCGGATAATACACAGATGTCAGATATCTATATTATATAATATATATACTCTATTCGCCGTAAGTTGACCCACTTGCGCGCATGCATACTGAGCCGCCGGAAGTGCCCAGAACGTTCATACTCCCCCACGTCGGAGACAGGTGGTTTGTGATTGGCCAGTGGTGTTCGGCAATCGGCGGTGTTCGTCGTAGTAGTCAGTTGCCGCCGTGCATACAGAATGTTATACAAAATAATTGTTACGAATTACATCAATATTATAAGAGCGCGCGTTCGCGGAGATAGTGTCGATACGTCGTGAAGATAATCAAATCACTACGTATGCGCCAGGTGCGGTGGCAACGATCAACACTAGCGCTCCGAAGACGCGGTGGCCTGCGCAGCTACGACCGGTTTTCGTCGAGCTAGTGGGTCAACTTACGGCGAATAGAGTATAGTATAATATAGCTGATCTCTGTGGGATAATACTGATAATAGTTAGTCTAGGGTAGATCGTAGATAATAAAGAAATGGATGGGCCATGCTATTGTTCTCATCTGTGACGGAAGAGAACTTAAGTTACCAATATGATTACAAAATGTAGCACAGGTTACTGAATATTGGTATCATAGGCTTTATCAGTTTATCACTATAAATATTAAATAATAATAAATCATTATATTACTATATTCATATCTTGTCTTGAATAGAGAAATCAAATAATTAAAGTTTTAACTCTTAAGTTATAATATTGTGAATTACAACTAAAAATGATGTACTAATTTGCATCAAATAAACATATATTTTAATAAAAACGATTGCAGCGAAAACATATCCATTTTAGATACTCACAGGGACCAATTGACGAATTTAATTATCTACAAATATTTAGATATACGAATGTATCACGAATTAAAAAATGAAAATGATACCATAACAATTAGGTCTAAATACACAAAACTTGTTTTATTTCAAAACCAATAACTTTAATATGTTTTTATGTGATTTTTAATTTTAATTTTAATGTAACTAAACTTATTCATTAACCTATTATTTAACCTATGTTTATACTTAATCATGAAAAATAAATTAAATAAATTCTTATTTGTCATGTACTTTATTACTATCTATTGACAAAATGACGACATAGACCTCATGCTAGACTTAATCTAAGTCTATGATTGACAATAACAAAATTGAAAATATCATTATTTATCATTATTAATATTAGTTATATCATATTTATTTATCTATTGAATAGATTCTATTCTGTGATATTATTATACATTATATTATTATAAGTTTTTGACATAGTGCCTTATAGCAGATCACCCATTTTATTTTAATTTGTATTTACACCGAACAATTATTATTTTATTATATCAATATTATTGTCATCATTAAAAATTATTAATTATCTATGGTTCTATGCACTATCTGATTGTTGATAGTCGAATGGTAATTAATGGGCTGATATATTTTAAAATTTCGAGCGCCGAGACGTCATGCTTTAAAATGTTGCTACCCGGCAACCACTATCTAACCACTGTGGACTAACATAAGTTCTCTTCGATCACAGAACGCTCCGTGTATAATCCATAAGGTATAGGGATGGCCCATCAATTTCTTTATTATCTATGGGGTAGATAAGTATTATGCTGTTATCACTGATTGTCACATAAGCGAAAAAAAAAGTGATAACAAATCAACAAATAGTTACGAAATTAATATTAATTTCCGTTAGTTATTTCAGTTATTTGATTCCATTTTTTAAGCTTAAAATACCGTATGTCCACAGTCCCCTAAATCAAAATTAATATAATGACAGTAGGGGAGTATTAAAAATGAATGTCCTGTTTTTTTATAATCGTTTAAAGTTAAAATTTTGACAAAATTGATTAAATTAAAAATTTACAATTAATTAGTTAAAATATTCGAGACTGACAAATTGTCTCCGCTCAGAATCGTTATTCGTAGTATACAATGATATTATATCAGTGAATTCAAATATGTTTCATACCATCCATAAAAGTGCCCCACTTTCTACTGTGCCACAGAGTGACATCCACTTACCCGCTTTTTTTTTCTAATTCTCATTTCATCATAAAAGTCTAATAAAAACTAAATTCTATCAATTGGTTTGTTATGGCCTCAATATATTCCAAATGCAAATACAATGATTATTAAGTCTTAAAAAGCACAGTATGGGTCAAAAACATCTTCCAGAACTTTAATTAATTGGTAGCCCATTAATCCCAAATACAGGCATTACACTATAACTGTTATCATTATTGGAATAAAACATAAAAGTATTGAAAACCGGATTCAATACCAAAGTGGTAATAATTTCCAGTATTTAAATTTTTAACAATTATCTTTTTGTATTATATTGACGTTTGTAAAAGTTTTTTGCAGCAACCCAGCAAACACAGTATTTCTGGGTTAGAAAAGGAGAATTGTATGGGCCAATTGGTTGATCATGTAGGTACATTAGTATTTATCTTGAGAGGATCATGTAATTTCAGAGAACTGACAAAATTTTTGTTATCAGATGAGACATTTTTCTTTACAACTATTCAAAAACATAAAAAAAAAAATGAAATGGACAACGCTCTGCTGTATTAAGTGTCTAGTGAGTTACTTTGTTAAATTTGAATTTTATGATGTAAAATAATTGTGTGCGGAAAATGATTCTGTGCAAAGTCTGTTGGCCTAGAATAGTACAATTATTAGTATTATAATATAATAATATGTAATATAAAATTATAATATGACGAAAAATAAAAATAAAATTATACATTCTCATTTATTTCCATATTTTACATAATAAAATAATAATATGTCAAATTATATCATAATACTTCAATTCCTATATTCATACATTTTAAAATGATTCATTATTGAAAAAAAAAAAAAATTTTTATATGGCTTATACTGGTTACAAAAACAAATGCTATTTATTTTCATATAATATTAATTTTTTAAATATAGATATATAATAATTAATATTGTTTATGTGTAAGGTGGTCATTCTGGTTGTCCCCTCTAATAGTTTATAAATTAGTGTTTAAGTTAGTCAGTAGCCAAAGACAGTGTATGAACACGGAACCTGTGCTAAATGTAAAGTGTTATACTGTTGTTAATGTAATCGTTTGTAACTAAACTGTTTTTAAATAATAAAGCATTAATTAGAATCATCAAGAATTGTGTTGTGTTAACTAATTCTTCAAGATAGCAATCAATAACATAATTTAATTGTCTGTTGAGTAGAAAATATACACAGAGCTTTTTTTATTTTTCATGTAGGAACTTATACATTTCATTTTTACATTTTAATAGAAACTAACATATACATTTTTTTTACTAGCTAGGTCTCATGAGGAACTTATATTCGCATGACTATCGTTTTCTCAACTTTTTCTCCTCACTACATCTCACTGTCCTAACCCATATTTAGACATGGTGCACTTAGCACTGACTTATAACCAGATGTTTCATTAATGTTTAATGTGTAAAAATATTGGAGGACACTTCTGTGCAGTGAAGTGCCTTAAAATTTTAATTCTTTTTTTTAATTGGTTGTTATTACATGACAATACATATTTTTATGGACTTTGAATTTTTTACCTTAATTAGATGTGCACATCTGCGTAACCTACAAATTTTTTTCTTAAATGTCAACCACATATTTTAATCATTTATTAGTTTTTCCAATTTTTTTTATAGAATTTTAGTAGTTTAACCATATTTCTAAGTCCAAAATTGATCAAGTTACTAAGGCTGGGTATTAATGAGTTAAAAAGTTAAAGTTAAGTTACTTTTAAGTTTTAACTAAGTCAATTAACGAGTTACTCTTTTTAAAAAGTAACTTCTAACTTAACAAGTTAAAGTTGTTTCATGTTTTTCAGTAACTTATGACTTAATTTATTTTATTCACAAGTTAAGTTAATTTTATTCCTAAAAAACATGAAAATATTTTCAATTTTATAAAAATAAGTTATATGAAAATGAAAATAATAATCCAGAATATTAAATATATTAATTAATAAATAAGAACCTATAATAATTATTATTATATTGCATATTCACAGAATATACATAATTACAGTGTAATACACACCAATATTATGAACAGATATTGTATAGGAGTAACTGTGTCATAAATAATAGAAAAATATAACTATTTATTTTCAGTATCCCATACATGTTTGTAAAATTGTTACTAATTAGTCATTACTCTAGTACCTAATCATTATTTATAAGTTATAACCTATAATCGTATTTGTATTCATTCTTGAAATTAAAGCGATCACCTGTTGGTGTAAATAATGCAAACTTGTAGTAGCGACGTGTTGTAGCAATGTTCATGACATTCCTGGACTCATGGTATTTACTATTTTACTAGTTAAATAAATGAACAAGTTATATAAGCTATCAAATATTTTATTCTTACTATTAATTGAATAATTTTTGATATTATTAATGTGTAACCAATTAGTTATTAGTTATTACTAATTAATTGTATTCTAATAAGTAATAGTTAATTACATTATTATAATATTTAGTATAGTTGTGAGCCATTACTTTAACAAATACATAAAAATTATTCAAATATTTTTTGGATTTCATTGGATTAAAGCAGCGTTTCTTAAACTGTGTTCCGTGGAACCTTGGGGTTTCTCGTAGATCACTTCAGGGTTCCGCGAAGCTTAAGTAATTTTTTTTAAATGTTCAAGAAAATTACTTTAAAATATCCATTATGGAAAATAATACTTGTATATTAAATTATAATGTATAAGCCATATGGAATAATCTATCAGCTAACTCAATATATTCAATAATCTATACGTCCACTTAATATTATAATTTATTTGCAAATAATCCTAAAAAAAACTAAAAAACTAAAAAGCTAAAAAGAAGTAGGAGTTTCACGATAAAAGTGGATATTAAAAAGGGTTCCACGGATAAAAAAGTTTAAGAAACGCTGGATTAAAGATATAAATACCTGCAGTAATTAATTTTAATACATGTATTTATTTAAAAATTGTAATATATTTATTGAATTATTATATTATTTGTTAGCTTTAAAAAAGATAGGTAGGTATAAATGTATAATTATTAGTTTTATATGAAAAAGTAACTGATTTTTTTCTGTATATTATTATATGTTAAGTTACTTTTATTTTTTAATGAACTTATAACTTTTACAAGTTTAAAAAAATAAAGGTAACTTAAAACTTTAAATTTAACTTAAATTTTTCTATATTAACTTAACTTTAAAAAAAATAATTAACTTGCCCAGTCTTGTAAGTTACAACAACTAAAAAAAATCTGCAAATGCATGCAATTTTCAATTTTTCGACTGCACTGAAAATAACTTATCAAAGTTTTTTTTCATTAACGTTTTAATTTGTGTATAAATCATGACAGAAAAACGTAAATAAGTATTTTTAATAAATTCCGATAGATCTATTGAATGTAACGAAATAAACAACATACCAATTTACTTTTTTCTGCTATTATTTATACAGAAATTAAAGTGATTAAAATGAAAATTATACAGTTGTTAAAATTATAACGATGTGAAAATGTCACCTAAATAAATAGTGGTGGAAATATCAAACCTAAATAATCTTAGTACAATAGTACCTACAAGTATTTTCAATGCAGTCAAAAAATAGGCAAAAAATAATTAGTGGTTAAAATAGGTAAATACTGCGCATGTGGCATGCGCATATCTAATTAAGTTAAAAAAATTCAAAGTCCATAAAAATGTGTATTGTTATGTCATAATCACTAACTAAGAACAAAATTCAAATTTCAAGGCACTGCGCATTGATATTGAATGTTCTCAATTATCGTTTACACGCTATACAAATACATGCATTTTAATATTAAAGCATTAGGCTTTCTTAATATTATTAATTATTAACACAACATTATAATTAGTTTTATATCAATAAATTACTAAAAAATAATTAAAAATAGTGAACAAAAATAATTTTTATTACACTATATCTATTTATTATTTATCAAGAATTCAAAAGATAATTCAAATCTATTAAACTCCGAAAAGAGAAGCGTTAAAAATATTTCTACTTATTATCGACGTATTGATAATAATCATGACACTGCCGCAATGGGTGCAATGGCATCAATAAGGGATGATATCGGTTAGGAAACGCTGGCTTGGAAAATGATATTATATTCTGAGATAAGCCGCTATAATACATTCGCACCGTCGGTCACCCTGCTATGTGGTTGGTCACCCTACCTTTCAAAAGACGCCGAGTCGTGAAGAAACCCTCATCAAATCACAAAAACACATTTCAGACAATTTCAATATTTCACGTTTTCGACCACTAACAAGCAACAGATAGCTGCGGTTGCCATTCAGAGTTCTTCATCTAACCCTGAGGACGACATTGTATATCGTTCACTTCGTCAACGTTTCGAACAACTATGATGTAATCTAATGATGATCAATTGTATATGATTGTATATACCTTCCCATCGTGTAGTCGATGTCACGAGCGACTCTCCCATTGCAAATAACTTTTTAGCTTTCTATCCTCATAAAAAATCATAATGATATTAATATTATTTGCTTTTATTTATAGGATATAACTAGCTCAATGGAAAATCAACAACAACAAATGCCATTTCATAGTGTATCATTACAATCAGCATCTTCTGAACCACTATTTGATACTCAAAAACCAACAATTTCACCTGTTCAGTCGTCTCCAGAAGATGAATTTGAGGTACATATATTATATTCTACATCTACAGTAATCAAACATTTTATCGATTACAATGATCACATACTAATATATAGGTACACGTTTGATGTGCCCTTGCTAATAATATTTATAATGTAAACATTAATATAAAATCACTAATACTATTATTTAATATCATTAGATTATTCGAAAGCAAGAATAATTTGAGTATTTTTAGTTTCTTTAGGCTAGCAATAGTTGAATAAATTATATTTCATAATTCAATTATCTAAGTTAAATTATTACACAATTTTGATTGTCAACTTATAAAGTTTACTATAAATTTTATGCCAAATTTATCATATCTTGTGACATTTGTTTCTATAAATCCAAACAAGTCTTATGTTTATCTACAATCCACTTAAATGGTATTTTGTCAAAATTTATGATGGTTGGTGTATAGATTTTTGATAACTACATAGACCTTAGCAAATTGAACACCGTCCTTCTAAAATTATAATAATGATGTTGACAATAGTCAATAGTTAATAGAGAGAAAAAAAATTATTATTATTATTTAACTTGTCTTGATGCATTATCTGAAAAGTAAATGTGTCTTGCACAAATTGAAAATACTTCTTTGCAACATTTATAAAAATTATTTAATTATCTCATTTTCAATATAGAATAATCAGATACAGTTTGAAGAAGAAGGATCAATTACAAATGAGTCTGAAGTTCAGTGCCATACGCCAAGTATGCCAATTATTTTTAAATTAGGTTATTTTCATATTTATTAATTGATTATTTTTAATTTATTAATTTCATTTATGTTAGAATCCCAAAAACAAGAAAAGAAAAATCTAATGTATGCTCGATTATATCATTTAATAACTCCCAAAAGTGCGTTTATGTTGTTTGATGAGTTTTTCCCAGGTGTCAAAATCAAAATACAAAACCACCCAGGAAATCATTTAAATTGTGAGAGTTATACTGCTATAGTTATGGTAAGATAAATATTGGGATTTAATTACATTTTAAAACAATTTTATTTGCTGTGTAACTATTTAATAATAAACCATTTATACTTTAAAAAAAATGTAGATTCATGGCGAGACATATACTGCTAATGATATTTCTATGACAGTAGCCAGAGAAAATGTGTGTGAACAAGTCTTGCGCAATCTATTGGTTAAAAAAATAAGCCATCTATCTGGTAAGTTAAAATCAATTTTAATTAAGTTAAAATTAGTTAAACTAGTTAACATTTAATATTCAAGGCTGGATTAAAAAATGTTGCACCTGAGACAAACCTACCTAAAATTTAGAACTTTTTTAAATATTAAGTATAGTACATAGTATTTTAATTACCACGCATTTCATTAAAATAAATAAGAAATATAATGAAATAATATCTTAAAAATCTTTAATATTGCTATATAAAGTAATACACAATATATAAATGTTAATTAAAAATGTAAATACATTTATTAAAATAAAAATTTTATAAACATGATTAAAATTAAATTAATTATATTAAATACTGAGGTTTTGCACGTAAGTACATTTTTGTTATTTATAATATTTTTATTAAAATATTTTTCTTGATTTCTGTTAGCAAATTGATCAATACATTGATCATTTTAGTAGATCAAAAAATGTTATGATTTGTGTGCCACAAACAAAACATTTCAAAGCAGTTGAGATACAAACGTATTTAATTGTTCAGTCATACCGCGTTTATCGGGTAATAATTGTTTGCAGTTGTCGTTGGAAATGATATCTGTACATTATATTTTAATAATTTAGTCAATTAATAATATCATTATTGCGTGGACACTGACTGTAGTTGTTATTTGTAATTCATATATGGATAAATTTGTCAAAACTCATATTTATGTGAGTTTGCGCGTCGAGAACCCTATTGTAATCGCTTATAGTTTTTTTTTACTCTAAAGGTTACTAGGCTGTAGGTACCCTACAAGTATTTCAAAACTTTGCGCCTTTAAAATCTTATCCCCCTTGCTACCACTTTAATCCGGCTCTGCTTATATATGTTTATAACTTGAATATAATTATTATCATATGTTTAATTAGAACAAAACAAAAAATCTCTCACAGAACTAGAGATGAAAAATGAAGAAAATAACACACCTAGCTTTTCATCGCTTCAAGAATTCCCATGGCATCAATATGCTAAATTAGCTATGCATAAATTATTAAATCAATGGAAAATCCCGGATGCTTCAATATTTTTTAATGCACAAAATGAATATCATTATTGGGTGAAAAATTGTTTTTTAACTTAAATAGTTACAATGCTTTATAATTTAATAGTATATATTACAAATTGATTACTTTTGATTTTTTGGAATATAAATGTATATGTAGAATGTTAAATTAGGAATTTTATTCAGACAACTTGCTGAAAAATTAATTAGTTAGTTAATTATACCATTAGTTTTATAATTTTTTATATTTTATAAACTTTAAGAGTTTTTACAACTTTTTCAGTTATACATTAAGTATAATATAACATTGAAGTGAAAAAATTTGGTTTTTGCCAAATCCTAAATTATTATTATTTATGTTAACTGTCTATTTTATGGGAAAAAATAAAAATAATAATCTTTCCATTAATTTTTATGACTTGACTAATGTATAATATGCTTCTCTAAATCTCTAGCACTACTACTTCTACAAAGGAATAAGCTAGATAAATAAACATTGTAAATTGAATATGGCATAGACTCTTCAGAACAGTTATAGGTACCTAATATATTACAAATCAATAGCTGTTAAACGCATAGTTACTTATGTGTACATAGCTACTTTCATTTAATGTTAATATTACTGATTTTGACAATAAATGAATAAAAATTAATTATGCATTTACAAAAATGTTTAACATTATTTCCATTTTATGTATTACATAATTCAATCATAAAGAAACAGTAACTATATTCATTTTTTAAAACTTTTAGGATGAAAATTAAAATATAAAACACAATAGAGTAGCAATTTAAACACTAATTCAAGGTCATAATATGTGTTATTTTTACCATTTGTTTTTGATTTTTAAGTTAATACACAAGACACTAAATTATAATTTTATAACCTTTATTTTAGCACGGAATAAAAAGTTTTCCCAAAAACCCAGCTAACTACAACCCAGTGCAGTTATTAAACATTATGAGGCCTGATGTACAATTTACAAATATTTGTTATACAATTGATCAAGTACCAGTACACCATGTGAGTTGTAAAATAGATGGAGTTTCATTCATTGCACAAGGTAATCTTTTTGTAATAATAATCATAGTTTTACTCTTAAACACAAATCACGCAAAAACATTAGGAGTGATTGAATCCAATAAATTTTAGAAGAATCAAAACCATGAGAGAAACTTTTTAATCCTTATACATAGTGACTTTTTCTAACATCTATTATATTTGATATCTCTATTGATAAATTAAAGATCTAAATAAATGTTGTAGAACGCTATGAATTTGTATGAAGAAGCATTAATTTAGCTTATTGTAAAACAACTTTCTTGATATACAATTTGAATTAGGTAATAAACTCAATTTAGATTTTTTTTTTTGTGATCTATGAATTTTAATTTTAGGCCTTTTTAGCCTTTATTGATCAATATCAATATTTTTTATTATAATATAAGTTTAGTAGCCAAGTATAATATATGTTTTATACTCATTTATTAAACAAATTTTAGTCACATTTTATGAATTTTTTTAAAAACATTTTCTTATAACTTTTTGTTAATAGATAAATACAGTTCAAAATATAGTTTTATTTTAATACAGCTGGATAGGATTTTAAATGTTTTATATTTTGAATTTTTATTATTTTAACGATATATTTATATATAAAAAATTTACTTTAAAATCTAATTTTAAGAATTTTAACTGCATTTAATTTCAGCCATAACTATAATAATTTATACAAATCAATATATATTATATATAGCTGTATTAAAAAAAAAACTATATTTTGAACTGTATTTATCTATTAACATAAAGTTATAAGAAAATGTTTTTAAAAAAATTCATAAAATGTGACTAAAATTTGTTTAATAAATGAGTATAAAACATATATTATACTTGGCTACTAAACTTATATTATAATAAAAATATTGATATTGATCAATAAAGGCTAAAAAGACCTAAAATTAAAATTCATAGATCACAAAAAAAAAATTCTAAATTGAGTTTATTACCTAGTTCAAATTGTATATTAAGAAAGTTGTATGACATATACATTGAAACTTCTATAAAATTATGTTTAATGAACCTCATGTCAAAATTAATGTATTTTAGAGAATTTCATTAAATGCAATTTAATTTATTTGGTTTAAAAAAAAAAATATTTAGTTAATTAGAACATGTTCCAAGTTAAATGCATTTTGTTGATTGGAAAATACTTAAATTGAAGATATCCTCACAATATTTGGAATGAACTCTTTGCAAGAAATTTGTGTTAATAATTTAACTTGTTGAACTTATTTTTAAAATAAGTTTTTAATTGTTAATATATTTTTAAAGTTTGTTTAATGTAACTCAGATATTATGATATATGATTTTTATAAAATTACTTGGTTATACAAGACAAAAATTAATTTAATCTCATTTAACAGCTTAGATGCCAACATCAGGTGTCTTAATAACTGATAAATATATTTGTATGATGACTAACCTTCCTATTATCTTAAATATTGTCAAAATAATGTTTATTCATGTATAAAAACTATATACACCAAATATTGGTTGATTTTAAAAGTATTTAATATGTTAATATAATTTTTTATATTGCTATTAATTTATATTTTATAGGATCATCAAAAAAGGATGCTAAAAAGGAATGCAGTATTAAAGCAATAAAATATTTTTGGAACTATGATTTTTAAACTTTGATATACTCATAAAATATTAATGAATAATGATTGTATATGTTTGTGAATTAATATTTTGCTTTTGAATACAATATTATATTATGTATATAGTATACTTTAAAAAGTAGGTCAATATCATAGGCGCACATAGGGGGGTGCTTGGGGGTGCTTAGCACTCCCAGGTTTAAAATTAGCACCGCATAAACTATTTGAAATATTTATTACATAGTCTTTTGAAATATTATTATATAAATCTGTTTATGTATATCAGGATATTTTGAAAATATCAACAGTTAGTTTATCAGTAGAAATGATGGTTTTAATGAATAGTCTACCAGCCAGCTTTATATATGAAGGCATGAAAAATCAATGTTATAAAAGTTCGTTTCCAAATGTCTGTAAGCTATTGGGAATAACAATTCCAATTTCTTCGTTAATGTGTGAACGCTCCTTCTCAGCTATGCGTAGATTGAAAAACTGGTTACGCACCAATATGGGCCAAGAAAGATAGAAAGATTTACCAAGCTATCTACGCTTAGCATTGAGAGTGATCTTACCAATAAAATAGAGGGAGAAATTATATTGCAAACATTTGCAATATCAAACAGAAAATTAAATCTTGTCTAACATTAATAATTAATGATTACATGCATGTTATTATAACTTGTAATATAATTACAAAATATTTATTTTTATTTTTAATAAAATTTATAATTATTGCAATGCAATTATTATAGTATTAGGGTGGTGTAGTGGGGGGCTTCGCTCCCCACGGGTCTGTGTACTATAAATTATTTCAGCACCCCCTAAATTCACACCCTATGTGCGCCTATGGTCAATATACGTTTTTGTGTTTTATAAATTATAATTACTCAGTTTATTTCTTAAGTAATCTTATTGTTTTGTTTTGATTTAATTATGGGCACGTATTATCCTTGGATAATTTTGAAAATATTATCGCACAAGTTCTCTTGTTGAAAACATAAATATTAAGTTTAGTAAATAATATTTTTTTTTCAATAATTTTTAATCAGAAATTAAATTTAGTATTTTTGTGTGAAGTTAATTAATATTTATCTTTGATTAGAATTAGAATTTTTAATAGGCAATAGTTTATTTGATAAGTATAAATGTTTGTATTTCATAACTTACATTTTGTATATATGTTTCTTAAATGATATTGTTTTGTTTTTATTTTATTAAGTATACTGTAATGATATGCTCACACATCATGATTGTATGTTGTTTAAATATTCAATAAAATAAATAACAGTCAAGTTATCGCACGCAGATAACAGTTAAAATCCAACAAAAAAAAAAACACCATTGTCCACTGATGAAAGGAACGATTTGTATTATTTAATCACATGGGAACTTATACGTAGTTGTGACTATCTGGCACAACACGTGTGAGCTATTTCGTATGCCACCAGAGCAGGGGATGGTCCAATGAGGATCCCCGTTGCCAAAGACAATACTAAGTCTTTGGAAACGCAGAGGCCTTTGGTGGAGCCACCTACAACCCTGGCTGGCTGGACCACGTCGTCTCCTTCCATCAGTGCATGAGCACCACTCTCAAGTGCACGAGCACAATCCAAAACCAAAACAACTTCAAGAGTGCAGGAGCACCTAAAAAAATTTTCAACACCAGACATTGCGAGCGAGAGCTGGACCGTTTCTTTTTTAAAATCGAAATTTAACAGTGTTGTTTTTCTTTAATCTGAGTGTTTAATAAAAAAACCTTTATTTATTTTATTACGTCAACTACATATCAAAGACAGCTGCGAATAAGGTAAGGTGCATGCGCATCAATATTCATATATTTATATAATTTTACATATTATATTATATTTATTAGATTTTTATAATTTAATAATTAATATTTTATTACTACGGTGTACTTGATTGTTCTCGAATCACGACCTCGAGAACCCTCCGACGATTAGGAGGAAGGTAATAGCGCAATTTTAATATTTATGTCTGGTAGCTTATTATCCAGCTCTTATAAGAGTAGAGAACAACACAGATCCTTTAGTGTAACTCAATAAATCAACCAAACACCATTTTTATTTCTAATATCCTCATATTTTCTACTAGTAATATAGAACTATTGGCAGGAGCCTTAGTTATATAATAGTCGTATTAACTTAAATATTTTAGTTATATTATTACTTATTTTAGAGTATTATTTTTATTATAATTAATTTCTTTTCTTTTATTTTTGCGTTATTACAAAGTGGCGCCCAACATAAGTTCAGTTTATTTATCTAAATAAACTGAGAATTGATCAAGTACACTTCATAGAAAATAAACAGTATTATTTTATACATCATATTACTTTACACAAGTAAAAAAAAAAAAAAGTATATATAAGTAATATATTGCTAATTAAAAACGGGATATAATTAAATTAAATTATAAGGAAATTTTATTTTATCCTTTATTTTAACCCGTAAATAAAACAAGAAAATTTTTCTTGTAAATCTTAGAGGATTCACAATTAATATTAAAAATCAAAACAAGGATATTTATATGTGCTTGCGTATATATGTATATATATATATATACTTTATAACCAGAATACATAATATTAATACTGAATATTCTAACACATTTTTAATTATTTAATAATTGAAATAATTACTGAATATCAGATAATATATATACTATTATTATTTAGAATATTACGTTGATAATACACATATAATTTATATATATTATAAAAGTAACAGCAATTACTTTAGTTCTAAGGTAATACATGTTTGTCTTTACTACTGTTTTTGCTTTTACCACATAAAATATATATATATATATATATATATATATATATATATATATATTTATATATTCAATAATAATAATGATAAAAAACAAACATAATAAATATAAAAAATAATTGTTCGTCACGATTAAATATTATTGCAGAACACAATATATCCACAACAATTTTTTTTTACATTTTCAAAAAAATATAATAATAATAAAATTAAAAAAAAAAAAAAACAAACAAACTGACACATGCAAAATTTAGAAAAAAATTAGTTAGAGAATAATAATAAATTCCCAGACATAGATTTTAATAACATCTCAACAGGGTGGATTAACAAACTTAACAAAGAAAAATTAACTACAGAATTGTCAAGAAGACAATTATTAACATCTGGTCTAGTTCCAGACTTAAAAAGTAGGCTCCATAAATATCTAAAAGAAGAATCTACCCCTGACGATTTCGAAAAACAAATAGATTACATAAAATTTATTTCAGAACCAATTACTAATTCCGTCGATAACACAATAAAAAACAATATGACTGACAACAAAAAACCCTATTTCAAACCAACAAATTTCTCAGGTTCCATTTCAGAAAATATTGATTCGTTTTTAAAAAAATTTAACAGAGCAGCCATCATAAATGGTTGGTCTGAATCTGAAAAGATTCAATATATCCCTGTATTCTTAGAAGGCTCCGCTCTTACATTTTATGACAATATTGTAGATAGCGAAGAAGATATTAAATGGCCTGACTTAGAAAAGAAACTTAGATTAGAGTTTGAATCAATAGCTCAAACGGACATGCTCCGTCTAATGTTGGAAAAACGCAAACAATTACCGGATGAACCTACAGTATCATATATTAACAAAGCTGAATCTTTATGTAGGCGTATTGATAATAATATGTCTCAGGAAGAGATGGTTCGTAATATCATGAAAGGCTTAAACCCCTCCATAGCATGATATATAGGAATAATGGGCAACCAAAATTTATCAGAACTAAAAAACAATGTACGTAAATATGAAATGATCGAATTCATGATCGCAGGTGAAACACCTAAATCTTCATTTGATTTCGAAACAGAAATAATAAAATCAAAAATTCAACAAATAAACACTAATAAAAATAGTAAAGAAAATGAAATTGACAAATTACGTGATGAAATAAAAGACATGAAAGATATGTTTAGCCAACTCTTAAAAGATAATAAAAATGATATACATCAGAATAATATAGAACAAAAAGATCCCTATAAACTTAATAAACAATTAAATCAAAATGACTTTAACAACCAACAGTGGCAGACACAAATGTCGCAAAATTATAACTCACCATATAACAAATGGAACACAGGTCCAACACATTATAACCAACCATATTTTCCACAAAATCTGATAAATAATAATATGCAACAAACAAATCAATCCGCATATAAAAATAAAGTCCCTAATACTCAAAGAAAAAAATGCTCGATTTGCTCTAAAACTAATCATTCAGAAGAAAAATCCTTTTTCAAAAATAAATCAAGCTTAACCACTTGTCAAATTTGTAATAAATTCGGACACACGGCCAATAATTGTAATTTGTACGTTAACAAGCCAAAAAAACTAAATATAAGGTTAAACACAGCTGATAATTGTTCACCTTCCATTACAGCATCACCTATACAAAAAGTTAATAAAATTAACTCTACACCCGACGCACTCTTTATTGAAGCTAAATTCAATAATACTATCTTACCAATAACAATTGACACGGGCGCAAACATATGCTGTATTAGACAATAACTATTACCTAATAATTATACTACTTATATAACACCTGCCACAGTACAACTATCAGGACCAGACAATAAACCGTTATGCGTAACGGGTATAGGTAAAATAAAAATCCAAATTGAAAATAATTACTTCGATATAAACACCCATGTAGTAAAAAATTTATCTAGCACAATTATACTCGGGAATGATTTTCTAATAAAAAACAATGCTCTAATTGATTTTAAAGACAACATCATTATCTTAAACAATAATATAAATGTCCAACTAAAAATAAATAATACAAACAATATTAAGGAAATAAAAGGTAGCACATTTAACTGCCCAGACAACTTTGCAATAGCTCACTATACATCTTCAGACCTAAAAATGAACAAAGGCATAACAAACCTAATATACAAAGTGTATGGTAATACTAGACCACAACTTTCATTACAAAAAATAAATGTAGGAAACACCATACCCATAAATAATAATAATAAAACTATATTTCATCTAATAACAAAAGAATTACATTATAATAGACCTAAATACGAAGATCTAAAAGCCTCTATCCACAACCTAAAACTTCAAGCTATGAAATTAATTATTTTAAAAATTGCTATGCCCACTTTTGATTCAGAACCACACAAATTTAACTGGTCATTAGTAAAACAACTAAGATATTCAGAATTTCAAAATACCAATATTGAAATACATATATATTATAAAGATAAAAAAAACGTAACACACAAATCAAAAGAATTCACTGACATAATTAATAACATCCATACATACTGTAACAATAATGATAATAAAACCAAAATAAAAATAATTGACACACAAACACAGCATATTATAACCAAAAGTCAAGCCTATAATATATTTTCTAAATACAAACCGGGAGAAAACGTTCTCAGCGATGGGAATTGTGGGCTCTATGCCATTTGTAATGTATTAAATGACAATAAAAAAAAAAAATAACTTCAATTTTAGAGCTATTAGAATTGTTAGGGTTGAACGAATTACCAAACTATTGGTGGTCTGACGAAGAGTTAGCCGCAATAGCACATTATTACAACCATGACACTTACATATATAACGATAACAATAATACGGGTATAACATACGGGGACGGAAATAGATCGCCTATAGTATTATATAATGTAAACAAAAATACTCATTGGATCCCAGGCACACTTACAACAACAAAATAAAATAAAATCCCTAGCTACATTATTCACATACGAGAAACACCAAAAATTAACTTACAAACACACAATTTAAATATCAAGGACACGAGAAACGGTGACATAGACACAATTAATAATATACAATTAATACAAAACGAAAACTATATGAAAAAGAATAATGAAATAAAAATGACCACTAAAAAAACGAGTTCCTTGCAGCATCTAAACATGGCATCCGGTAACGATAACGACATTCAAACGCATCCCAATACATTATTATACACAAAAGTACCACCACACGCTGAATCAATAGAAATCACTGATAATAAAGAAACCCATTTCCAAACAAAAAATATTACAGCCACAGATCTAATAAACAAGACCACAAAACAATTTCTATCAGATTCTGAAGGCACACCCTTCTCAATTTCACACAAATTAAGCATAATAGAACACAACAAAACTATTCAGCTGTTAACTGAATACATACACATTTTCACAACGGATACTTCTAATATAAAAGCTGCCAATGTAAAACCTTGCGAGATTAAAATGAAACCAAATTACAAAGAACCAAAATTTAATGCACCCCATAGAGTATCACCACAGCAGAGACAAGAATTAGAAACTCAAATTAATAAACTAATAAAAGCAAACATAGTAAAACCAGTAAGTTCAAAATTTGCCGCACCGGCATTCCTCGTAAAGAAAAAAGAAATAGGCTCATATCGCTTAGTAGTATCTTACAAAGAACTTAATGACAGAGTAGAATGTGATCAATACCCAATACCTCGTACTACAGACTTGTTCAGAGCTTTAGAAGGATCAAAATACTTTAGCTCTCTCGACTTGAACAGTGGATTTTTTCAAATTTCAGTTGCAGAAAAAGATCAATTTAAATTAGCGTTCACCTCCGCATTAGGATTATTAACTTTCACAAGACTTCCACAAGGTTTTAAAAATAGTAGTGCAATATTTCAGAGAGAATTAAATAAGGCATTTTCAAATATATTATACAAATCAATTATAATTTACATTGATGATTTAGTATCCTATGGCAATAATTTTGAACAAGCAATAATTAATTTACGCAAGGCATTTGAAATTATTGATAAAATGAATTTTTCTCTAAAAACAAAAAAATGTAATTTCTTTTTTGATAAAATAGAACTATTAGGCCATAAAATATCAACCACTGGCATACAACCTTTAGACACAAACACTAAAGCAATTATTGAATTTAAACGACCTAAAACAATAAAAGACGTTAGATCATTTATCGGCATGTGTTTGTACTATAGGAAACATGTCAAAGACATTGCCAAAATTGCACACCCACTTAGTGAATTAATAAAAACAGGAACAAATAAAACAACATGGCTTGACCAACACGAGGAATCATTTAATAAATTAAAAAAATGTTTAATATCAGAACCGTTACTAATACACTTTGATGATAATAAACACGTATATTTGACAATAGATGCGTCTATAATGGGTTTAGGCGCATGTATTGAGCAACCCGACGACACGAATACACTACACCCCGTAGGATATGCATCTAGAAAACTCCTAGACTCAGAAAAAACTTATTCTTCCACCACTCTTGAATTACTTGGATTTTGTTTTGGTATTCAGTATTTTCGAGAATATTTATGGGGACGTAAATTTACTGTATTTTGTGACAATATAAGTTTACAATATTATAACAGTTTAAAAATACCCTCCGCTAGGATAGCCAGATTAACATTAAAATTATTAGATTTTGATTTTGAAATAATATATAAAAAGGGTAAAGAAAATAAAGTCGCTGATTCACTTTCTCGAAATGCAATTAACAATATTTAAAGCATAAATATATTTAACGATAATATCGATTTATTGACTAATTTACACGACATAAAAATACAACAAAAAAATGACCAATTTTGCAACAATATAATAAAAGCATTAAAAAATGAAGAAGTACCCACCAACATAAAAAGAAAATCTAGGTTATTCTCGAACGTTACACACCACCTGATGCATAACAAACATAATAAACAATACAAATCTAAAAATTCAGAACATAAAATAATTGAATCGGAAAAACAAAACAAAAATAATAAAGCACCAATAATTATTTACAATAGAAGACTCTCAGTATAAAAAAAAAGGACACAGATAATTATACTTCTCTTAAAAAAAAAAAAAAAAAAAAACTAAATAAATAACCAAGGTTAAGTTAGAAAGTTAAGTTAATGTGCTAATATGTCTGTACAAAAAAAAAAAAAAATACTGTAAAAAATAATTTAAGTTAAGTCAATATGTTAATATACAGAGTGATTTTTTAAGCATGCTCGCCCCATTTTTATGCTTAAATTATGCATATTATATTCAAATTTTGATTTTTGGAATATTTAAGTGTAGTTAAAGGCGATATTTTTGAGTACTTAGATTTTTCACAACTTTTAAGGAGTATCCTGTAGCGATACCAACTTTGGTTTTTCAAATGACAACCTATATGTTTTAAAACAAAATGTGATTCAGATAATTTTTCTGAAAATTTTGACATATTGCAATCAAAATTCGAACGAAAACTTCCAGAGTTATTCTACTTGAAATACTAAGGAATAAGGATAAAAGTCTAATACTTAAATGCCTATGTTGTAAATGGATACGATAATTATAATTCGGTATACAATATAAAAATAAAATATTTGTTAATAATCACTTCTTATTACTAAATGGCCAAATATTGCATCTGACAATTTTCAAAAGAAAAGAAAATATGAATAAAATAATATCCTTTTTACTTTATCCATGTTACCTATACCTTATAGGCAACGTTAATATTTGTATAGCATAGGTATACCTACTTATAATAAAATACCGAACAATAGTGTATAATAGCACAAATGCGAAATATGTACGTGTATCCATTTACAACGTAGGCATTTAAGTATGACTTAGATTTTTATCCTTATTCCTTAGTATTTCAAGTAGAATAACTCTGGAAGTTTTCGTTCGAATTTTGATTGCAATATGTCAAAATTTTCAGAAAAATTATCTGAATCACATTTTGCTTTAAAACATATAGGTTTTCATTTGAAAAACCAAAGTTGGTATCGCTACAGGATACTCCTTAAAAGTTGTGAAAAATCTAAGTACTCAAAAATATCGCCTTTAACTACACTTAAATATTCCAAAAATCAAAATTTGAATATATGCATAATTTAAGCATAAAAATGGGGCGAGCATGCTTAAAAAATCACCCTGTATATGTACACAAAAAAAAAAATATACTGTAAAAAAATAATTAAAGTTAAGTTAATATATTAATATGTCTGTACATCAATGCAAAAAAAAAACATAAGTTAAGTAAAATCGATAAGTCATAATTGTTTGTACAACAATACAAAAAAATACTGTAAAAATAATTTAAGTTAAAAATAACTAAATTATATACGTAAGACAACAAATGTTAAAGCAAATAAGTGCACAGAATAAGTAATAAAATGTCTAGAGTAATTAACCCAATCTAAACCTATATGTAAGAATATGAATGTTAAAGCAAGTAAAAAAAAAAAAAGAAATGTGAAAAACTAACATAATCTAAATAAGAAAATTTCCAATGTATACAAAACAATAAACTAAGTTACGTACGTTTCCCCACCCCGTTTGCTGTTAAATCAATATACATACAAAAATAAATATAGTTATAACCTTAGTGAAGTTTATATAATTTAATTTATAATAATCCTCTGTGTACTATTGCATAAAAAAATAACCTAAGTTAAGTTAATATAAGTATAAAAAATAAATAAATAAAATATTTATTCAAAAAAAGTCAAAAATAAATAACACTAAAATAAACAAATAAACAACAAATAAAATAATAAAATACTATATATAAAAAAAAGGGAGTTCAAATAAGACAAACCCTATAGAGATAAAAAAATTAATTAAGTACAAAATACAATTAAGTAGTTATAAGTCAAATATTACCAACTCTAGCTAATAGTTAATAAGAAATAATATGTAAAATTAGAAACTAAGCAAACAATATGTCATTACATACAAAAATGTTAAAACTTAATAAATTGTAAAGTAATCATTATCATCCACCAGTTAGGAATCTTAAATTTAAAAATAAAATAGTAATATTAATACAAATAGAGCAACAATGGAATAGGAGTGGAAGAAGACTCAATCTTCAGTCGTGTACACATACTATTCATATATTATATGTAAGCTCAAATTATATTACAGTCGACCCTTCAATTTTGTATAAAAAAAAAAAAATAATTACCCGGTTACATTGTATTCAAACTTTTAGAACTTTCAGCTTTCAACTTTCTCAACGTCAAACTTGATGTATCACGCTGACACTCACCTGTGAGTGGTATTGTGAGGGCACAATACAAAAAAGGGTGGATGTAATGATATGCTCACACATCATGATTGTATGTTGTTTAAATATTCAATAAAATAAATAACAGTCAAGTTATCGCACGCAGATAACAGTTAAAATCCAACAAAAAAAAAAACACC